>NC_135414.1:14671292-14961292 GCF_051991245.1 Festucalex cinctus | reverse complement strand
TTTTTACACCCCTAGAAGACATAGTGTAACTTCCACATTTGCACACTTTCAGCAGGAGGACTTGAAATTGAACCTATTTTCAGCAAACCACACCCTGACATTCAGACATGCTGATTGCTGTAGTATAGTATGTGAAGCTCTGTCACTGCTGTTTCAACCTTCCTTAACCATGGCAACTAAAAGTTCAACTAAAACCCTTAACGTTGTGTGGGCACTTTTGACGTTATCCTATAGAATGCACGAGCAGCATTTAGCAGCCTGCAGCAAAGGCAGTGGTTTCTCAAGAACTCACATGTTCTAGCTTGCTGGTGGCAGATTCCTCTGCTGTTGGCATGCCATCTATTTTCCTGTGAGACGCACACATGCACCCCCGTCACCTTTCAGTTCCTGTGTAAATTAGCTGTCTAAACACGATTAGCTTGTTGAGAGGTACGACTTGTCTCTTCTCTCTCTCTCTCTTTTGGAATGTTACTCATCTATACACATTAAGCACACCGGCATACAGTACAAAGATGATTTACAGTCTTGCTATAAATGACCTTTTATATGATAGGCCAACTTAATTGGAAAGTTTTTAGCATTAGGGTGGTACAAGTTCCATAACCCACCTCAAATTTTATAGCGATTTAAGGGGGGACCACACAGAATAGAGTTGCCATAATCCAGGTGGGAAGAAACATGGATGGCAGCAGTGTGAGGGTTCATGGATGGATGGATGGATGGATGGATGGATGGACGGAGCAGATTGTTATGTGGACGAAAGTATGCAGACCTGGTGAGGTATTCTTTTTATGTATATATATATATATATATATAATATATATATATATATATATTTGTGTATATATATATATATATATATATATATATATATATATATATATATATATATATATATTAGGGGTGTGAATTGCCTAGTACCTGACGATTCGATTCGTATCACGATTCACAGGTCACGATTCGATTCGATACCGATTAATCCCGATACGAATGGTCACGATTCGATACCGATTAATCCCGATACGAATTTATAAGTCGATTGTTGCGATTTTTTTTCATTCATATTTAGAAAATACTAATCAGTAAGCTTGTAGAGTGTAAGATTTATATGAAAATGTATTATTTATTTATCTGAAATTTCAGTCTTATAGAGGTTGTAATCTGTTTCATGTTTGAACAGCATTAAAATAAAAATATTAAGGCTTAATGTGCCGTTCATATAACATTCTTCCATGCTCAAGGTGTGAATCCTAAAAAAAAAAAAAAAAAAAAAAAAAAAAATCGATTTTGCCTATTATTGAATCGATTCGAGAATCGCGCGATGTAGTATCGCGATATATCGCCGAATCGATTTTTTTAACACCCCTAATATATATGTATATGTGCTTGAAAAGAGTGTGCTGTTGAGGATGACACCCAGGGTCTTACCTGGGGGCTGGAGAAAACATGAAGTGAATTGTGTAGTGGGAAAAAAACAAAAAAAACAGTCAATTTCGCACAAGATATTGCCAAATGATAGGGGACCCAAGACAGAGCCTGGGGGACACCAGAGCTAATGACTGACAAATGGGATTTGAATGATTTCATTTGAACACACTGGGTGTGGCTGGGCAGGTCGGAACTGAACCAACGACTGGAGTCTGTTCTGGGGGATGGAGTGGGAAATGGCATCAAAAGCCGCAGTCAGATCGAGGAGGATGAGGATGGTGAGTAGGCTTGAGTCGACTGCCAGGAGGAAGTCGTACTTGACCAAGACTTTTGAGGTTGGAGATTCCGACAATTTTTTATTTTTTCAGTACTGGAGTTATGGCTGTTGTTGTCAATGACATTGTATTAGGAACAATGCCAGTAGGTATGAGAGAATGATTTCAGTGATAAGAGTTATCAGAGTAGGGAGTGAGTTGAGCTGGCAAGTGTAGGGCTTGGAGCGACAGATGGAACGATGCTTTCTGTTTCTGGTCTTTGTTGTGCTGCTATTGATTGAATTGTTACGGGGGGAAAAAAAGACAACAGGAAAATTATATATTGTAGTTCGAAAAATATATATTTGGTGTTTTCACTGTAAATTTCTCTTAATGTCCTCCTTTAATATCTATTAGATTAGAACCACATGCAAATTACTTCAATGACTTGTGCAGATTGCTTACTTACTGAAGCTCATATATGAGAATACTGTACTGTATTGCCATACATCTACAAGGTGCAGCATCCCCTCCGCCTCCCAAAAGTTAGATAATAGGGTCGGGACAGGGGGCCTTGAGGCATTGGTTGTTTTCATCTCAAGTTGTTGTGTCTGCAGCAGGAAGTTGTCTCGCCTTGAAAGAAGATTCTGTCCAATGACCAAACAGCAGGAAGTGGATATATAAGTCAGGTCATGATGAACTCTGGGCAGAGTTCATCATCAGATTTCTGCCAGTGCTTCACATTTGAGAAATATTTTGGAATAGTATTAACTATTCCTAGTTTGCAGTAATATCATCGTTTATTCTTGAAGCCCGATTCTGTCCATACATAGTAGTTTCCGTGTTGCTATCACATTCCAAATCTCAGTTAGAATTTTAAATAGAAGTTTGCTACTATTTCATCTTTTTGGATGATCAAAATTATATTTCAATCTCTTTCCCACAGTTTTGTGTCTAGCCGCCATCATTCTGTGCTGTAAGGCTGACCACAAAATGTCTTCCAATGGAGACCTCAGTGACCTTGGGAGCTGCGATAGCTTCTGGGAGGTACAGTAGCTACAAGACACTTAACTGTCACTTCAAAATAGTTGTTTTTACAACAAAACCCACACACCATTTCCACCAGACTATAGGCCTCGCCTCAATGTGGCCCCTGCACAGTTCACCACTGTGGATGTTGAAATAGATGTGGCAATAGCAAATGCAGAAATGCATGAATTAGCGTTTTTAGACCTCACATTGTAAAACTTTGATTTGGAACAATTTTGAAAGGCATACCATGCCTATAAATGACAACATTCCTCAGCTGCCATAAAGCCCGGGTTTCTCGTCAAAAGGTTTGATTTTCTGGGGCAATCTCCTGAAAACATCAATTTTTGTTGTCAACCACCAAAACTCCATTGCATCTTTAGGTGAACACTGATGATGACCTTAAAATGTTGACCCAATAGAAAATACATTCAAGTGTAGTTTTATTGTGTACTTAATATTATTGCTTTGTGTCCCATAAAGCCGGGAAACTACAAGAGAACGGTAAAGCGGGTAGATGATGGCCAGCGACTGTGTAATGAGTTGGTCAGCTGTTTCCAGGAGCGGGCTAAGATCGAGAAGAGCTATGCCCTTCAACTGAGCGACTGGGCCAAGAGGTGGAGAGGTGTGGTTGAGAAAGGTTAGTTCAGTCAGATCAGGTGCATCCACCATACGAAAAGCCCACAAGATCTGATTAAACAGAATCCTCCTGGAAAATATCGGACTTGCTGACAACGTTTGATAGTACATTTTCAAGTTTTCACTTACTTACGTTATTAGTAGAGGACGTCTTCTTTTTATACAGATGGCGAGGTGATGAACGGCATGCTATGAATTACCGTGCTCTCGTTTGCGCGATGGCATAAGCAATGCTCAGTTACTGCCAAACTTAATGTTTTCATTTGGTTTGTATATAGTTGTGCTTGAAAGTTTTTTATGTAAACGTATGAGCGCTATATGACGAGATAGGCTGAATGCCCATAAAATCCAAAATACTTTGGCAAATGTTTTGATATTTTCAGAGGTTGAAGTTGACATTAGTAGAGATGTGCAGCATGTCAATTTTGGTGGTGATTCATCGCATTTTAGTGTCATTAAGCCATCTTTAGTTTTTGTGCATTTGCAGTTGTACTCAAGCGTATGTAAACTTTCAAGCACAACTTTATGTACTGTAGTTCTTTTGAAGAACACACTGCTGGCGTGTATGTAGTTGTTAATTACATTTTTGACTTGGTTATCGTAGACTGTTATTTATATTAATAATTTTTTTGCAAGCAACTCTATCTTTATTTCGGCATATGTACTGTACCTTACTTTGCCGGGTTAACCTGAGTTGGGTCCTTTGAAAGGCACTATATCAATCGAAGCTATCATCATCATCTTCATTACCATCATCATTATTATTGTTATGATTATATTTAACATATACTTAACATAAATCTGATCCTTTTTTTTTTTTGTCCAAACTCGCTGATCTGCCCCCCCCCCCCGAATTATGATTATGGCAGAGAAATGTTTTTTATACAAATATTAACATTTCAACATTAGAAATGGTACACATTGAACAACAGTGCAAAGCATTGTCTGGCCTTCCACCGTGCTTACAGTTTTTCCATTGATCAATCGTTTTATATTTTATTACCAATATAAAACATGTAATAATTTCTGTCAATCAAATTGATCAAAAAACGTAATTTTATTTTTTGCTTATACTTACTGTTTTACTCAGGGCCTCAGTATGGTACACTGGAGAAGGCGTGGCACGCGTTCATGCAGGCAGCCGATCGGCTCAGTGAGCTGCATCAGGAGCTTCGTGACCGGCTAGCAGCAGAAGACAGTGAGAAGGTGCGAAATTGGCAGAAAGAAGCCTATCACAAGCAGATGATTGGCGGTTTCAGGGAGACAAAGGAGGCTGATGATGGCTTCCGAAAAGCTCAGAAACCCTGGGTCCGCAAATTAAAAGAGGTTTGATATATACCCGATTTTATACCCTTCTCAGGATGACTTTATGAGTACTGGTATATGTTATTTGAGGTGCAGTAGTGTGCCTTTGTTTTTGTGTCTAGTTGGATTCAAGTAAAAAGAGTTACCATCAGGCCAGGAAGGAGGAATGGTCAGCCGTTAACAGGGAAACGCATGCTAGGGCCGACCCTTCCAAGTCTCAAGAGGAAGTGCGCAAATATACGGCCCGTGTGGAGCGCTGCAACCAAGAGGCTGAAAAAGTATGACGCTTAGCTTACATGCACCTGTACATTTGCATTGATTATCTACATATCCAACTGCAATGTTAGATATTTGAATGCTTAACATCTGCATGCTGACATGTGGAGCCCGCTGCAATTTGGTGTGTCAGGGAGACCAAAACAAGCCTATGTCTATTTTGTGACTTTGAAACATGACCGGACTAGTTTCCTGTGTTTTCTACTCTCCAATGGCAGAAAGCTCCAAGTCATGAAGAGGGAAATGATCAACCAAACATAGGGAAATCCTTTGACAAATTCTAGAACAGTCAGTACACAAAGATGTGTGAGGTAGACAAGAGGCCTTTAACAAGAACCCTGCAGCATGATTCCAGGAAGAGTGAGATAACGTCCAAAAATTTAGAAAATAGTCTATATTTAATACACTTCATAGTCAGAGTGCAGAATAACGATCTGTGTCTTGTATGACACCATTTAACTGGCGCTGTTTACCTTTTTCTGCAACAGCTCCATGCTGATATTTTGTGTACACAATACTTAATAAATACAATTGCTCTAAATTAATAGTCTTTTACAGTTTTTGTCATGGTTGATATACCAGTACCGAAAACCTATTTTTAATGCTAAAATATTTTTTTCTTGTATATTTACTGTCTTTGCAAATAAGGTAATACACATTGTTTGCCTAAGTTTCTAAACCAAAACAAAGTCAATTTTGTGTTTCAATGTTCTAACTGAGAAACCCCAGTGAGCCTGCTCAAATTTGGGTATTATTTTAGGTCATTTCAGTTTGAAATTCCACATTCTTATTCAAAGTGGTGGGTGAGAACTCACGGGAATTGAACGAGTCGGAATTAAGGCACTTTATGATGTTGGGTCTTATTTTTTTCTTACTCGTTGGTAAGCACTATATGTGTATACACCATTTTTTTTTCTTTTTAAACAGTATTACACAGGATGTCTATATGTGGAGTAAAGAAGCTCAATCTACCTTGTTGACGGTCATGTGTTTTGCAGGCTAAAGAACGTTACGAAAAGGCCTTGGAAGAGTTGAACCGCTGTAACCCTCGCTACATGGAGGACATGGAGCAGGTGTTTGACCTCACCCAGGAAGCTGAGCACAAGAGGCTGTGCTTCTTTAAAGAGGTCCTGCTGGATATCCACACACACCTTGACCTGTCCAGCAAAGAAGGGTAGGACACAGTCACATGAAAGGAAATGGAGTGTAAAATATATAGGACGATAAGCCGCGACTTTTGGCTTGTACAATGATGCGGCTAATTTATGCATTTTTTCTAACGGCCGCCGGGGGCGTTTATGTAGAAAAGGTGGAATATATGTGTCGAGGAAGACGCGTTTAATTAGCATGAACAGATCCTCATCATGGAAAATACAAGAAGTCTCAGTCTCAGTGACTTTTACCAGTATGTTATTTTTAACCAGCCCTGTTACGTTAGTGCTGTGTTACTACCGTATTGCTGCTGGGTTACTGCCGCGTCACAGGCACGGTTTGGAAAGAAAAGCTAAGGTATATTATTCAACCTTTGAAAACTCTTTCCGTGTCCCATCTTTCTTTGTAAATATCATGTTTCAAGGTGCGCGGTTTATAGTCCGGTGTGTCTTATGTCTGTACAGAATGCTTTTTCCTTTAGAAATGTACTGGGTGCGGCTTATAATCAGGTGCACTCCATCGTCCGGAAATTACGGTATACTGTATAGATATAATGCTTGAACCTTGGCGTATTTCAACAAGCTTCTGTTGAATTTACGTCTGGGCTCTTGCTGGACCATTCTACAGGCCTCGATACGCCAATCCGACGTCAGCCAAATGTGACCAACGCCTACCGCCTGTGGCGTCGGCATGACCTTTGACACATCACGGTGGAAAAACTTGAAAGTACACACCGCTACAAACAGTATCTTCTGCCCATGCGTAAGAACTGATCTCCCTCCATACTATCTGCGGCGGTAGTCAATATTCCTCATTGTTAGAAAAAGGCAACCGGAAAGCTCTTACGGGGCGGGATATAAAAAGGTAAACAATGCATACTCATGATGTATTCCCACGCAAAGCTCACCCTTGGGTTCTTGACAGAGCATCGTGTAATATAAAAGTAAATCCTGTCAGATATATCCAGTTGCGTCTTCATAATTTAGTTTCATAACTCGATCGTACTGTTTAACAGTAATGTAATACAATTCTGTCAAGTCTTGAACCATAGTGATGAATTCATCTTCTGTTCTTATGTCCAAATTCTTAGGGTGATCATGTGTAAAATGAGCGAAATTGTAAATAAAGGCTTTACATCGCTTACGGCTTATCTGCATTCGTCACTACCTGTTCTTGCCCCATGCTCTGATTCGCTAGCTAACAGCCAATCAGAGTGATCAATTGTCGCGACGGGCTGACACCAATTCAACATGGCGAATCCGCCGAAAACGTCCTCCAGATGCTGCCCAACGGGATCCGACGTTACGGCAATGATTTATACATTCATATGACGACGCATACCGACACGCGGACTCTTTCCGACTTGGTGTATCGAGGCCTTAGGATATTTTTCTTTTCCTGAAGCAATTTTTTTGTTGATTTTTGAATGTACAGTGTAAGGTCTGGGTCACTGGCATGTTGAATGATAACACTTTCGACTTAGTTTTGTAGAAAATGCCTAGAGGTTTGTTTCTGTCGTATGTCTTCATTGGGTTTTTTGTACTTTGGCCGAGTGCAGAATTAGGTCCACCAAATTCATACTTGGTCTCATCAAACTGTAACACTGGCTATTCCTCATTTAATACGAATTTGAGAGATTGATGTGAAATTTAGATTGCCTTCGATGTCTGCAGCTCCTTTAAAGTTGTTTTCTGGTATCTTGTCTTTCCTGACCAGTATTCTTCTCGACATCTCGTCGTCATTTTTTTTTTTTTCCCGAGGGCATCCAGTACATTAATGCCAGTATTGGACCAAAAAACAATTTAAATGTCTGAAAAAATTGCACTATGTAGTTGTGTTCAATGTTATTTTTGTCTTTGAAATTATTATTCTGAATACAGTTACAATATAAGAGGGTGTCAACTGCCATAAACAAATTATTCTCATGCTGAATTTAAAATATATGTGTGAGTTTCATGACTGAAATTAAAGGAATGCAGGTATTGCATGCCTTGTGTGTGTATGACTAGGTTTGTGTACACTGGAGTTAATGGAAAACTCCTGCCGTTGTCCATTAACTATTGGTCTCACATTCTGTTTAACTAGCCCATCATTACCATAACAACCCTGGTTGGCAAATATCTAATGAGGTCTTAACACAAAACGCATTCTTTTGATTGATTCCTTATAATGGAGGTTCTAGAGGAGGTGTTGTCAGTGACTGCGCAAGCTGAGATCAAGTGTAGCAAACGGACTAATAAAAGAACCATGTCCTCTTTCTATTATCTGAGTTCCTGTTGGAGCACTTTGGCTGCCACAAACTGTAGTTAGGTTTGCTGTTGTTGAAATGAAGTAGTTTCAAGCAGGTTTAAAGCTCCATGAAATGGATCTGTTGATATAGTAATCTTATCGACAGATTTGTTTCATAAAATGTATTGAACAAGCAAGTTTCCAAATATGGATGCTAGGATTGAAAAGGGGGGTTTCCAATCTGCTTTCAACTATATATTTTTTTTACATGGCACCGTGTGTATTTTGTTGTTCAAAGTTTTGTATGCTGTCCCAAGTTTTAAATGCAGTGTTATGCATGATAGGCACTCAGGATGAGTTAAATCAAACGAAAAATGGCTTTTATGTGAATGCTGGTTCACCAAAATTGTTGGAGTGATAGTTTTTTCTGTTACTCAGTCATATGTTTGTTTGTTTTCCACTAACGCTTGCAATTCCATCACTTTAAAACTTCATTTTGTACTGGCGGCGCGCTTCCAAATGTTCCATGGTGAAAATCATCAGAGCTGCCAGAAGCACACAACACAACTCTCTTCAGTACTTTAGAAACGGTTGCCAACAGCGTGTGCAGTCTTGGAGACGGTGAACTCACTATTTGGAATATCAAGCTGTTGTGTGGATAAGAGTACCAAATTACAAGTGTTAACACATCCTAAGAAGTATGGGCTCTTTCCACATCTGCTTTAAAAAAAAATGCCATTGTGCTGGCATAAGTAATGAACACAACATGAGAGGCTTTTCAAGTCAGCAGTAATCAGAGAGAATATCTTTACAACTCAAAAATATCTTCAGCCTTTTACACTTAAGCAGCTGCAGCAGCATGTTCACTAAGAGGATTGACCTTGCTGCCTGTTGTCCCATGTGACCAAAAAGAAGTCATTCTGAGGTTCAAATGTAGGTCCTGCTCGTTGCCACAAGATTTCAAGTTGGCATGACGGTGGCCTTGTTTCCACAGTGCCAAGTTCAAATACAAACAGCAAGTGTAAACAAAAGCTCTGCACTCATTATACATGTTCTCGTTGTTGTGAATTTAAAGTATATTTTTGTTCAAATGGAAAATGGGGAAAAGCTTTCTCAGACCACTCACTGCAACTCCTCCATAAAGGGCGTAGTCTGTGTGAATGTGAGTATTGACGTGTCACCCTCTCTCACAGCTTCCGAGAGCTGTACCGGGATCTGGGTCAGACCATCCGAGCAGCAAATGAGACAGAAGATCTGCGATGGTGGAGAAACACTCATGGACCAGGCATGAGTATGAACTGGCCACAGTATGAGGTGGGCACACACAAAATGTGCCACTCAAATAAATGTGAAGAAAACGTTAACAATTTTAACATAGTCAATGAAATTGTGGAATTAAGAATTCGATCAGATCATGTATTGTTACTCTTTTCTCTTTAATCTTCCCATTTGTACTCGCCAGTCAGTATAACGTGCTTTGCATGTGTTCACTTCAGACAAACTGAATACTAAATAGGCTTTTTGTGAAAGCCCTGTTGTGTTACTGAGTCCTGAGTGGGTCAGTGGAATGTTGCCGCACGCACACACGTACACAACCGCAGACAGTTTTCCTTAGACTCTCAGTGGAAATCGACTTCAATAACTCCTGATTTTAGACTGGTCATGTAGTGACACAACTCTTTACACACTGAAAAACTTCCTAAAAAAAGAAAATTGATATTGCAAGATGAAAGGAAATAGTAAATTACAAGCATTCAATTCATTGCATTTACTTTGTGAGGATAAACCCATTATCTTCAAAATTTGGAAAGGCCTGAAATAAACAAATCAACTGTTGACTATTGATTTAGGACTATCATAAGAAGTCAAATTCAGTCACTTGTAATCTGTTCTGCAGAGTTTGGTGTCTTCCTTGCAGCTGTCCTTCTATTCGCAGTTCACCTTGTGATGCTGAGTCACAAGCTGAAGACACAATTGGAAACCCCTTGTCCTATTTTTATACTGTTTGCAGAAGAACTTAGTAAATCATAACAGACAATAAGCAGATGTGGTAATGTAAACTAAATTGATTATGCTGCTTTATAAGGCCTCTCCTTATGATTAGGGATGATGCATGAATACCTTTCAGATTAAGAACCATTTTTGCCTTATTGATCTCAGACAAAGATGACTTGACTTGTAAATGTTTAAACTGAAGATCAGTGTACTTATTACCAGTTTGACAACTTACCCTAGTTTTGACCTGTTGGTCACGGTAATTATTTCTTTTCTTTTTTGCGGAAGATTGTTAAATGAGCCGCCTCTTTGAAGTAAGGATGAGACCAGTGGCGTTTTGTTCTGTCCTTTTCGGCTGAGTCAAGTTGGGAAGGGTGAGCAGTTACAAGGAGAGAGAGAGAGGGCAGAGGGAAACTACAAAGAGCAACTGCACTGACTCGAGCATAATTGGATTTATTTGTATTTTTTACCTATATTGATTGTGCGTTGTGCTTAAAAAAAATCCCTGTCTGTTTTACAAATTGTGTACAAGTGATGGAACTGTGACATACTAAGAGTAATTGAAACAGACAAAAATATTCTAGTTATTTCTTTTGTGCATTCTTTCTTACGCTTTCATTTTTTTTCTTCTTAACATGGTACAAAATATGTAATCTGTTTTTTTTTCTTAAAAAAAAAAACTGTTCACTGAAAAAAATGCTCATTTATTTACTCCAATATTCATTTATTTTTTAGACATTTTAGTGCTGTGATTTTAATACTACGGTAATTTTGCTTGGGTATCATACAGTTAGAATCTAATATTGTCCCATGCCTAAGCACAAATAAGCTCAAAAACCATATCAAGTGATTGTTTTTAAGTCGGGTGAAGTCCAGCTGCAAGATTTCAGACCAACAGTGTATCTATAAAGCATTCACAACGCCTTGGACATCACATGTACTGTACATATATGTTCACAGCTTTTGCCATAAAGCTCAAAATTGATCTTGATAGCATCATTTTTTTCTCACTGATGATCATTGACATGTTCCAACAGCCTAATTGGAATCCACGTGTGGTAAATTCACTTCATTGGACATGATTTGGTCCCACAGGTGTCAGAGCACAAGCCAAGCATCAAGTCAAATAAATTGTCTGTAGACCCCCGAGACAGGATTGCCTCAAGGCACAATCCGGAGAAGGGTATAGAAAACTTTCTGCTGCTCTGGTAGGTTCCAATGAGCTCAGTGGCCTCAATCAACCATAAATGAAAAAAGTTCCCAACCAGCAAGACTCTACCTAGTGCTGGCCACTCGTTTAAACTGAGCAATTGGGGGGAGAATGGCTTTATTTCGGGAGGTGAACAAAGAACCCGAAGGTCACTCTTTCAGAGCTCCTCCCGTCCTCTGTGGTGAGAGGAAATTTCCAGAACAGCCATCTTTACAGCCCTTCACCAATCAGGCCTGTATGGTAGATTCCATAGATGGAAGCCACTCCTTAGTAAAAGGCACATAGCAGCCTGCCTGGAGTTTGCAATTCTGTGGTCTGACAACAATTGAACTCTTGTTGAACTCTGGGCGTGAATGCCAGGCGTGATGTTTGGAAGGAACCGGGCGCTGCTCATCAATACCATCCCTACAGTCAAGCATGCATGGTGGTGGCAACA
The DNA here is from genome assembly GCF_051991245.1 of Festucalex cinctus. Lineage (NCBI taxonomy): Eukaryota > Metazoa > Chordata > Actinopteri > Syngnathiformes > Syngnathidae > Festucalex > Festucalex cinctus. The sequence continues at coordinate 14,949,339 of NC_135414.1, read as the reverse complement.
TTACGAAGTGGGGATAATTTTCAGTGGTAGTAACTAGTCAGGATCGAGTGAGGGAGCGCAATGTACATAGAATTATTGGATGGAAGCCTGCTGCAGAGTGGTTGGAATGTCAGACCGGGGCGACGGTTGACCTTCCAACAAGATTACGATCCCAAGTACACAGCCAAGAAAACAAAGAGGAGTGGCTTAAAGACTACTCTGAATGTCCTTGAATCTGATTGAAGATCTCTGGAAAGATCTGAAAATGGCTGATGGAGCTTGACAGGTGCTGCAAAACCAAAGATACAGTACGTGTGCCAAGCTTGTGGCATCATATTCAAAAGGTCTTGAGGTTGTAATTACTGCCAAAGGCTGTGAAGACTTGTATACATGTGATGTCTTATTTTTTTTTTTAAAATGAACTTGCAAAAAAAAAAAAAAAATCATATTGGAATAAAGCTGCAACAAAATGTGGGAAAAGAGAAAAAAAAAACACATGACGCAAAAATGCTATGGATCGTCATCAAAATTCACATTCACATCTCTACATATGTAAACTTCAGCATCTGGCTACATTATTTTGGATTATATGGCCATGAAGCCTTTGTTCCCTAGAGTATGTAATCTTTCAAGTATAATTGTATTTGTCTTTTTGTTTTGTTGTAAATAGCAGAAACAACAAAAATTATGTGTAATTCAGTGAAGTAAACCTTGACACGGGATTTTTCTCATCACGTTATGTTTTCCTAACTACTTGTGGCCAAGCAGAATTTGCAGAGCCGGATCATTTGTCCCCTAAAGGCCAATTTAGAAAAATTGGCATAAACCAGCCGTGACGACCAGCTGCTTGAATGACAAATTAGTGTTTGTCTACATGATGCCTCTGGAAATAGAGCTGGGCAGGAACAAGTTAGACACACAGTTAGAACATTACTCAAAAAACAGCAGGGTCCTTGGTTTACCACATTACAATTACATTCTTATGGCGCCAATCCAAATTTGTAAATTGGATTGTGGCATAGTTAACTACTAATCTATGTTAATGCAGCAGTATAGGCATAATTATTCATTTCTCTAATACATTTTTATGGGGAAAAAAATGAAATAAATAAATATATACAACAATACAATGAGAACAATACACCTATATTAAAAAAAAAATAAACAGGTCCATCTGATAAAGCCGTGGTAACCTTCAACTTTTGTTTTACCTGGGGAAAATATAAATAAATCCTCTAATAGGATAAATTTGAACAGTATCAAACTACACACACAATCACTAAATGGTTAATAACATATGAACATTTAGTTAAACTGACTTTATTTGAAAAGGTTCACAATTGAGATTAATTTTAAATTACGTGTGCGCATACAGGAGTGGACTCCAGAGACAAGTCGGACCATCAGCAGGAAGGAGCGAGGTATACACTCTGACGACAGTGTAGTTACCCTCACCAATATCGTTTCCTCGGGAGGAAATGACGTCCCACCCAGTCCCATGACCAAGAAGGCAATCAGGTACAAGACACACTTCACCCTCAATTTAGCAAAATATTATGTTCACCTTCACAATGTAATATGAAATATAGCAGTAATATTAGTTGGCTGGTGGTGGTGAGGTACATGGTGTGCTGCTTTTTGCATAGATGACACTGGTTCGATTTATAGGGTGTCCCAATACCCAGTCACTAACGGTCTAAAGCCTGGATTAAAAAAAAAACAAAAAACAAAAAAAACTGTGGCATCCGGCCTAAAAACAAATCATGGGAGTGACTTTCTGTGGCAACCCCCTGATGGGACAAGCCAATCAAATGTCTACGAGGCCTCACTGGGGCTGGATAAAGACAGTTCATGATGGGTAAAGCTTTCAGGTTCCATCTAGTCTATGCAAGTAAAAAAATAAAAGTAAAAGTGATCAAGACCTATAACAAAAAGGTAAATCTAAAATGATTCATGCCTAAAATAGAATTTTGTTTGTTTGTGTGAACTGTTGTATTTTAATTGTAAAAGACACAAATTAGCAAAAGACGGTAAGATATAAGTAATGATTTTTAAAAATATCAGCTACAGTATGTCATTATTTCATACATTTTGACAAAAAGTTAACCACTGATTGTCACACCCAACTAAGTGGGGCAAAATTTGTTCTCCTCATTTGACCCATCCCCTGAGGGAGCGGTAGTCATGCAAAGTAATTCCGATGATCCTTTTCAATGATGCAAACTATTGTGGGTTGTCGGCATTGTATTAGGTATGTCTGGAATGTGAACTATTCTCAAACAAGGTCAACACAATATATATTTTTTAAATTGATATCTCTCGCATAACTACTTGTACTATTTTGACACGTTCATGGGTCATTTCCAGCCAGAAGGTACCCCATTCAAAAAAAAAACCTCAAAGATTTGGCCAGGAGATGAATGATTGATGATGTCATTTTGCTATTATTGTATTATATTGATTACAATACATATATTGCAATAAGTATGAATGGTTGTCTATGTGCTATTGTTGTTGTTCCTATATTTGATTTATTGTATTTGTAATTAAATATTTTAATAAGTACTCATTAAGTATAAAATTCCCCTCATAAATAGTTATACAGTAAACTGTATGTAAAGTCAGGTAACATCAAAATTTTGAGGAACGGAATGTACAGTAAGTCTATCGTTTCCTCTTCTGCAATGCATGCAATTGTTTAGATTGGTCTCCCCCTAAGGAGTTAACATTGTCAGTTTAAGACTCAAGTTGAAAGGTGTGCGTGTTCACCCTCCTCTTGCAGTTTGTCCTCGAGCAAAAAATATTTGACTTTAAACGAGTAAAACGCGGCAAATCCCTCCCTCAGCTAAAAACAAGCACATTGCCACATTCAGCGGGCTTCAGCAGCAGATGGAGGCCTTTATGCTTTTTTAGAGTTTGTAGTGTGCTTTATTTGAATGGAAAGAAGCTGCTTGAGGATTTTTGGGAGCATTCATTACAGCCATCTCTGCTACGACACCAATGTTGTTCAATATTGCTGGTTTGACATTTCATGCTATGAGCTTATGAACTTGGAAACTGTGCTCTAATCCTTTATCATAACCCTAACCTCCATTACCCTAATTTCTCAAGTCATTTTTAACATATCACAAAAAAAAATAAAAAATAAGCACACACTTGGTTTGGAAAGTTTTAAAACACACTTTTTACACGTAAATGTATTTGAACACAAAATTGCAAACATAAAATGTATGAAAAATACTTCTTATTACTAATTGTTGCTTATTACTCATTGCTGCAAAACGGAAACATTTTTTTTCCTGTTAAAAGAAGAGACTCTAATCTTTCTTTTTGTAGGTTCCAAGTTTTTGTAGCAATAGAACACAATATTCTGTGGGTGTTGCAAAATCAGTCAAACTCCAATAAAACAGCCGAAGGAGCGAAGGCAGTTGCTTAAGTGAAAATAGTTGGGAGTGAATGAGTTAAGGTGACAGACAGTATTAGCGTTTTTATTTATTTTTATTTTTTTAATGACCTTTACTTCGCTGAAAATCACCTATCGTGAGTGGGCATGGAACATATCACCCACGAAAAGTGAGGGAACACTGAATTCTGTAAAAACCCACGGGAATCCGATTTCTTAAAAGAAAAATGTGACGAGAAGAACTCTTTGGCCTGTAGGATATGATGTCCATAATTTCCAAAAACAATTTGAAATGTGGACTCGTCAGACGACAGCACACTTTTCCACTTTGCGTCAGTCCATCTCGGATGAGCTTGGGCCTGCAAAAATTGGTGTCGTTTCTGAGTGTTCTTGATGTATGTTTTGTTTGTTTGTTTTTTAATTCACGTTTTACACATCGTCCCAATTTCATTGTTGTCAATTTTCTCATGTGCCCATTCAGGGTTGTTAAGGATGACTCTTCGGACTGGTCAGATGAGGAAAACCCCAAGAAGTTGGCTGTGAACGGTGTTGGCGATGTGGGGGACAAAGGGGACCTGCAGGTAGAGGGTGTGCGAGTCCGAGCGCTGTACGATTACTCGGGCCAGGAGGCTGACGAGCTCAGCTTCAAAGCAGGTATTAACCCTCACTAATGCTGCATGACCACAGGCAGGCATCACAGGAGAATTTCGTTTGCTTGCTTTGTGCTAAATGTCAAACAGTCATATGTAGTCTGGAACAGAAAATTCAAATTCTCTTGGTTTGAGAACAGTGAAGTCTCCTTTCAATGAATCATTGTCTAAAATTGTTGTTTGACCTTCAGGTAAGTAGGGGGGGAAAAAAATAATAATTTCTTCCCTTCCTGTGATGCCTCATCTACACATTTTCAGGCACACTCATGTCCAACCTCAACTTTTCCACTTGAATACTGTTGATGAAATGTGTGTGGCGCAATGGGAAGTTGAGCATAGCGCACGCTTGATAGTCGTCTGCAAGGTGCGGGAAATTCCATTTAAGTCACAGAAACACATGATTTTTGTCTTCTTTTATCTCCTGCGAGGGTCAAAGTCTGAATTGTTCTCTGAAAAGCTAGAAAATACAAATTTTTGTTTATTTAGTTGTGTTTATAAGGAGTTGCCTGATGCTGTGACTTAAGATTGATTGTAGCACCATATAATTTCATTAATAAATTTGCATTTAACGCAATCAAAATATGCGTGTAAAAATGTAATAAAACCCATTAATGTAATAATTTCACCAATAATGTAATAAAAAAGCCTGACTCCTAACATTTGTACCAATAATGTACCTTATTACATCATATCCCAGAAGTCTTTGTGACAGAGCAGTTCGAATCAAGTGGGCGGAGCTTACTTTGATTAGCTCTCTGCAGTTGGTTTAACCCTAATTAATCAACTTGAACACTGGCCTCCAATGACATCAGACAGTGTTAAAAAATACACTTTGCGGGTTGAAATCTACTCTGAAACATTTAACACCAACATTTTAGCACTCCAATATTTGCAGTGAATGTAAATAGCAGTACAAGATATTCTCAAAACACAATATAGAGCTTTGGACTGAAAATAAACATATGCATTACATTATTTCTCTATTACAAAAATGTTGTTATAATATAAGTCAGGATTTTTTTAAATTGCATTATTGGTGAAATTGGTACATTGAGTTTTTTTTTTGTCAAACAGCAACTGGCAAAATGGGAGAGATGAATTAAAACGGGTGGATTTTGCTGCCTAACTCATATTCCACAAAGACAATATGAATCAGAATGCCATGTTTAGACTAGTGAAGGTGCACAGAACATATTAAGATTTTATTTTTATTTGACTTTCCCTTGAAGATGTCTGAGCCAGATGAATTTGTCCATCTGCAGATTGTTTTGGCCTTGCATTCATTTTAACGTTTGCCCCCATGTCATGTCCCTCACCTTTTACTTTTCCACTCAATTTCCTCAGACATGACCCCGTCTCATCACTCACATGAATTCAAATGAATTGACTGCCAGTAAAGCTAGCATAAACAATAAGGTGGAACTTTGAACGGTTTCTGATTGAGCGCCAACTGTTGGTGTGATGGTGCAGTTGCAGTTTAAAACGACACCCCAGCTAGTGTAACACTGCTCAGAAAACAAAAAAAGTCCAAATGCTTTTCAAGACTTCAAATGCTTTTAAGCTTCAAGTAGACTGAAATTAGGTGCACATTTTTTTAATGCACACATCTAAATAGTTTTTTTTTTTTAATTTTTAACCATGCCTTATTTTATTCCGTTTTTCATTTGGCTAGCACGATCATTCATTGATCATTTTGATTTTCTATGACGTGACGTGAACAAATGATTAACCACTTTTCCTTTTCATTTTCCTTGGGGTTTGGGGCGAATCATGTTTTTTTTTGTCATTTTTATTTACTCTTTGCGTCTGTGTTTTTAGATTTGTTGCTGTGTTTATTTGTTGTTTCGCACTTGAGGTTCCACCATAGTTGTATTCGCGTGTGAACAGGAATTTGAACCCGTCAACAAAGGTGGTGCAAACGTTTGCAACGGTGCTTGCAGGTGAGGAGTTGCTGAAGCTGGGCGAGGAAGACGAGCAGGGCTGGTGCAAAGGACAGCTGAGCAACGGCCAGGTGGGCCTCTATCCCGCCAACTACGTCCAGCTGGGAACTTCCTGATGACCCGCCCCTTCCTGTTTGCGCGGCCAATGGCGCGACTCGACTCAAGATGCCAGGACCCACCCACCCTAAAATTGTTTGTTGAGGCACATTCGGCCAGTACGGAGTTAACGTTTAAAACTCATCACTGAGTTGTTTTCTTCTGTATATTTCTGTTGAACACTCAATATGGAAAGAATCACCAAGCAATTTCAAGCCGGTTGGTTTACATCCACATTTCATTAAATATGAAATCACTCATGAAGAGGGAGAAGCCACTTAACTTTATCATTTGTTTATATATTATCAGAATATAGTCTGGAATGTAGAAAAGTCAGTGGGAAGCTACGTATGTAAGCTTGAATACCATGACGTTGCAAAAAAAGTTAAGCTAACCTGCGGCAACGAATGAGTGGCATCGCTTGATGAAATGCAACTATAATTCAATGAGATATTGTCAAGAGAAAGTAATATTTAAAAGTCAAATATATGCTTCAAGCCAAGAGTATTTTATAGGGGAAGTTTGAGTTAAACTATAGATTGTTTGTTTTACTTTGGGTTTTATTATTTCCTGTCTGACATCAGCTGCTGGGTAAGCATGTGCTCAAGAGTCCTCCCAACAAAAACGTTTTTTTTGTTTTGTTTACGGAGGATGTTTGGTACATGAATTCAGCCAATCCCGTCCCCTCTTTCGCTTCGCCTTGAATTCATTTATGTTGATGCTGACTCTGCATTCACTTGAGCTTCTGTTTGTGATTGCTGTGTGGCACATCATCTGATTTGGGTGATGAATGCGAGGATGGTTTTTATTTCCTTGAATTTAACTATGTTGGAGACTCGTCTTTATTTGATCTCTATTGATTTTAAGTGTCAGCATTTGTTGTGCAGAGAATGTGAATCACGCGTACTAAATTCAAGATTCTGGGTTTTGCGAGTTTTAAGTTGGATGTAATTACATGAGGGAGCCTCTTCTCTGCAATAACCAAATAACTACAACTTTTTGGAGTCTTTTTCTTCCCTCAATGTGTCATCTGTACAGCACATCAAGTTGTGGAAAAGCAACAATAAAGATCTTTATACACCATTTCCTCTCGTGTTACATTTTTACATATATTAAAGAAATTAGTAAAGTGTAGTGGCAATTTACTGCAAAGGTGCCGCTTGAGGGTCTTGATGTTTTTTTTGTTTTTTTTGTCCCCCCCAACGCGCTGTACTGTGACTGTGGTTGTTATTTAAAAAAAGAAGAAGAAAAAAAAAACTACTAACATGCACACCTGTGACTGCCCTTTAAAATTTGACTGGCTGGCGGCTTCACAAGCTACAGGCGTGCAGGTATCCATAGCAACCAATTAGTGCCTCACCAAACATTCACACGTACAACACACAACACAGCACGTGTGTAAATTGGCTACAACACAAAGTACGTATGTAAAGAAGTAATTAAAAAAACGAAGTAAATGGAGTAATTAAGTATATAAATAAGTAATACATTGGTAAGAAAATAAATTTAGAAGTGATTAAGTAATTAAAAAAAGTGTATCCAAGTAAGCAAATTCAGTAGAAAAAAAGTGGTTTAAAAAAAAAAAAAACTTAGTAAGTTTGGGGTGTAATAGCCAGTTGGATATGTATACCTCTCCACGGTAATTTCGTCAGGAAAAGGCGGGACATTCTGTACAATAAATGATTGCTGATTGGACGATGCGACATTCTACACGTTTTGTGGAATTAATTGCAGCGTCCATACGTCCATGTTCGGTTTGTTTGTTAGCGTCGGCGCTGGCTTCCTGTTTTCGTCACACTTTCATATCCCGCCCCCCAAACACAATGTCGTTCTGTGATTGGTCCGAACCACCAGTGTTGCTCAAAATTAAAACAATAAATAAATAAAAAATAAAAATATGTAAATATATGTCTGCATTGTAAAAAAAAAAAAAAAAAAAAAAAAAAAAAAACTGAAGCAAAGTTAGGAAAATGTGCAGACATTTTTATTAAATTGACTTTATCTGTACAGTAAAATGAAATCTCACAATAACTGCTCCATCTTCATATTACTTGGTGTGATCTGCAAACATACATACACCTGGTTTACATGTATTCGCATTCAAACATTTTTTTTTGTTTATATATACGTCTTTATCCTTCATACTTGTGATTCATGGGAAATCACACAAGCATCCAAAATGAGTTTAAAAACGGAATTAAGCGTGAGCAGTGAGTTTCCAGCTTGCTTCAGTTCCTTCATCCATGTTGCATTTTCAACTTGAGCTTAATTGGATTGTTTTTTAATAAAAAAAAATAAAAAATACCGAAACACGTGGTTGGGTGCTGAACCCCTTCTTTCCAAACAAAGCAGTCAACGGGATGTAGCACTCGTGGCGCAATTAAATAAGGAAAGTGTGAATCGCCACGGCAACACTTCTGGTAGAGCAACAGTTGCAAAGCATCACACTGCTAAATGAAACACAAATGAGGCCATGTCCGCACTACACCACATCAAATACTCAATTTTCCACATAGAAGGATTGAATTGCACTTCATTTACCTGATTGAACCATTTGAAGTGTAGCGCCTAAAAGAGAAGCCAGATTTGATGCTACGTTAGCATTTGCACTTGGCACAGCTTCCATCTTCAGAAACCAATCGTGAGAAGCACACACTCATTTGATTCTCCCCTTCTGATAAAGCCGAATGAGCATTTATTATACATTAATTTTATACAGTGGTTCCATAAGAGCGAGTTGTCTTTCTGCCTGCTGTCAAACAGAACATAAAACAAATTACAAGCTTAACTTAACTGCCTTAAAATCTGCTAGCTTAAGAAATGCCAGACAGTTTAACAAATACAGTACCACCAATTTTGTGGAGACGGATGCATATTCTTTATCCTCTGCAAAGAATGACTCGTTTGACTGAGTGGCCATGCCATGTCTCTGTATTATACTGCCTCCAGGTGGCGATGGCGTGCATAATACAAACAGTACATCATCCATTGAATTAGGCACAAAACTGTTTATATCCTGTAGTCTGTTATTTTTTCTTAAAATCCCAAACATTTTGTTTTGGTGGGAGACTGGAACTAATTCATGTCATTTCCATTCCTGTCAGTGGGGACGTATGACTTGAGATAAGAACGTTTATGAACATGGTCATAGAACAAATTCCGCTCACATCTCAAGGCACCAATGTATTAGTCCTCACTGGTAAGACAAGTTAGCAGTCGTAGGATATTGAATAAATGCTTCTTGGATATCTGCTAGTACTACGAAAGAAGTTCGTAGAATTGTATTCAGTCACGCTACTAGTGCACAGAATTGTCTTGACAATGAGCATACATGAACTTTTTCAATTGGATATGTAAATAAATGCGGGAACAGCTTTCCATAAGGAAGTAGCTGGCCGTTGTTGATGCAGAAAATGTTGCACTTTCATAAGTTCATGTTCGAGGCTAAAAATACAAAATACCTGGTCCACTTTATTAGTACGGATGTTCGATACCATTTTTTTTTTTTCAGACTGATAGCAGTACAAGCCCCTCAACTCTTGAATACTCACTGATACCAAGTAGTGATACTTTTGATAAATAAAATTTCCCCCCCCAAAAAACGATGACAGACCTATATAATATACTGATTTATATATTATATATATTTTAGGAAATTGCTAACAATTTTCTTCCCAATTCCTGATTAAGGTGGGCTTTATTTATTTTTTATATACATCAAATTACTGTTCCTTTTCATAGCCCAATATCTTTATATAAAACCATTAATCGATCATTTTAATGCGCCCCCCCAAATTCATGAGCAAAACATCCCTTAAAATTCTTTTTTTGCACCTTGCTGTATTCTTGAAATTTACTGTTCAGCTATTTTTTTAAGTATTTTCTTACATTTACCAAAGACCTGACTTACTGCACTTTAAGACAATTCAGAATCTTTAAAGGGATACTTGACTTATTGAGCTATTTTCAGCAGCAAAAAAAAAAGGGAATATTTTGTCCAGAATGAATGTGATAACTTATTTTTAATGAACAATTTAAACCTTTAAAAACTAATTTTTCCACTTGTCGACTGAGGATGACATCACCCGTGCTGAGGAAGTAGGTAACGACCAATGATGGCTCAGTTTGCTGAGCAAACCCAGAAAACAGGTGAGCCATGATTGGTCGTTACCTACTTCCTCAGCACAGGTGATGTCATCATCAGTCGACAGCAAGTGGGAAACTTGTTTTTTAAAGGCCTAAATCAGGGGTGGCCAAGTTGGGTCCTCGAGAGCCCCTATCCAGCCTGTTTTCCATGTTTCTCTCCACTAACACACCTGATTCATGATCAGGATCGTTATCAGGCTTCGGCAAAGCCTGCTGATTAGCTGATGATTAGATTCAGCTGCGCTGAAGGAGGGAGACCTGGAAAACGAGGACCGAGCTTGGCCACCCCTGCTGTAAATTGTACAAGAAAAATAATTAAATTAATTCTGGACAAAATATTAACATTTTACTGCAGAATATGGTTCAATAAGTCTAGTATCTCTTTAATTATTGAAAATAGTGATTTCATCTAATTCTTGCTGACATCAATATTTGTGTCAGACTTAACAAAAAAATAAAAAATAAATTAATTAAATTGTTTGACCAGTAAATGTTTGTGGACTTTCAATCATGTCCTTGATATTTAAGAAATGACATTCCATAAATATATGTACATTAATTGATATTGGATTGAATTGAATCAAAATGGGGGAAAAAAATGAATCGCAATTATTAAGGAAATTACAATTGACACACAGCCTTGTTATTGTTTTTTTCACCATGAAGTAAATGTTACATCATATTTGGGCTTTGAACTTTCTTGATATTGACAACGGGTAACAATCTTCATATCGGCATCCATCCAGTGTTTATCCTCAAAATCACTTGTTGAGAATGACTTGCCAGGTGTTGCTGCGTTGCGATGATTGACGTGACTTGAAGACGGAGGAACATTTGTGGAAACGAGTCTCAACACTCCCAAACAATTTTGGCTTCTGCTCCAGTGATCAGATATGAACTACAGTAACCCCTACCTGTCAACTTTATACTGCACGGTTTGGCTTCACAAAAGCAAATCAACAATACAAAAACAAAAGGCATCGGAATGAAACAAAAATATGAATTGGCGAGCAGTTTGCGAGTGTTAGCCTCGCACAGCTGTACATGGGGACTCGTCGTCGTCAGATGTCTGAAAGTTCGCCTCAACATCTGTCCAAAACAAACCGTTTGCCTGTCGAGGCGCCGCATGCTCCAAGTCGCTTCATCTCGTGTGCAACTTCAAACAAAATCCTCAAGAAAACGAAGAAAAACAAAACAAAACATGGCCACGTTGGCTGGTGACAGACTGAGGAGGACCAGGACGAAGGGCGGGGTGGGGGGAGAAGCAGGCGACGGAGCTCTCGGGGTTCTACCGGTCTTTCAGTTCCCTGGTCACGCGTTTGGTGATCCGGCCGCACGCCAGCCCCAACAGGAAGAGGACGCACAGGCTGAGCGCCGTCACCAGCAGGATGTAATTCTTGGACGGCGAGCTCATCACCTGCACCGCCAGATCCGACAAACCCTCGGCTGGTGCCACCTACAGGACACACGACGACGGCAAATCAACGTTTGGCCTTCGGATGACAAGTTGAATAGCGGATCAAAGCTCAGAACTACAGACATGATCTCCCCCAGCCCCAAAAAAAAAGCTCCATCACTATCTGAGGCCATTTCCTGTCCGGATACTGAAAAGGTTTAAATCGAAGTGAAAATGGCTCCCTCTAGTGCTGGGGTCTGCAACTTGCGGCTCTGGGGCCATACATGGCTCTTTAGTTGAGAGCTGTCAAAATTAACGCATTTGATCCCAAAAACGTATAAATACGTTCTATTTTAAATATTACCAGCGTGCCAAAGACGTATTTATTAGGGGTGTGCCAAAAAATCGATTCATAAAAGAATCGAGATTCTCATTTATTACTCAAATCGAATCGATATTTAATATCCAAAAATCGATTTTATTTAAATTAGAAAGGAAGAAGAAGGCAGTTGTAGCCCACATGCTGTTTTTGTGGAATAAAACATACATATATATATATATATATATATATATATATATATATATATATATATATATATATATATATATATATATATATATATATATATATATATATATATATATACTGAAGATTTTTTTCTATGTATGTTTATCTGTTTATTTTGTATGGACCTGTGTCTGCAATAAAGAATGACTTTTGCGGCTCCAGACAGATTTTTGGATCTTTCTCTTATGCTAGCCGAGCCCCGCCCTCGTGTCTACCTTGGCCGCGTAGCTCCACATGTCGATGCGGTCCTGAAGTCTTTTCTTGCACTCGGGCTGCAGGCGAATTCGCTTGTCCTGCAGGGCGTCCATCAGACACGACATCTCTGCATGGCCACAAGAAAAAAAAAAAAAAATACTCATGTATGCTTTTTCAGATTTCGAGTCAAATGTGCGTCGGTGCAAGACCACCCACGTCGTCCCCGTCCAGGCGTAACGGCAGCACAGTGATGTTTGAGGTCCAAGGCACAGGCCGTGTGGAGGACCGGGTCCACAAAGATGTCCGCTTTACTCTCCTTCAGCATGTTCAAAACTTCCTGCACGGAGAACACATTTCAAACACTTCCAAAAATATATCTTCAAACGACAACTTTCTGGCTAATTTCGCACATTTTTGACAATATGATGTGTATATTAGGGTCATTTTTTGCATTTCTTCTTCCTATGTTAGAGCTATTTTTTCTTTTTTTCTTATCAATTTCTGACATTTTTGGCAATTTTGTGGACATTTTATGGTCATTTTCGGGATTTCTTGTTTAGATTTTGGGTATTTTTGGTTAGTTTTTGAATTTTTCTGTCCTGCCTTTTCTTAATTCATTTTTTTTCAGGCATTTTTGGCAATTTCATTCATGGATATTTGATTGTAATGTTTTGCTTGTCCTTTTCCTTTATGGACATTTTGAGGTCATTTTAAAAACGTTAACATACGTGTTTTTTAAAAAAACATTTTTTATGAAAGCGCATACAGAAGGGCTTTGAAACAGCTTCTGACATGAAGAGTTGCTTAAAGCAACGGTAGTTAAACAAAAAAATGGCCAGAAGGTGGCAGCAGTGTATTAGAGATCAACCTGGACCATGTTGCAACAAGCTCTTTTTGCCAGTGTTTTCAACAGGTTTGTGAATAATGATGAAACTTAGCTAATGCTAATTGCTGCAAAACGGAAACAGAAATACACTTTTTTTTTGCTGATGAAAGAAGAGACTCTAATCTTTGTTTTGGTAGGTTGCATGTTTTTTATAGCAATATAACACAATATTCTCTGGGCCTTTCAAAATCAGTCAAAATCCAGTAAAACAGCCGGTAGAGAAAAGGGTTGCTTCACTGAAAATGGTGCTCATTTTTGTGTACCTTTTTACAGGCCTCCTGTTTGATTTTGAGCAGGTTGACTTTGAGGCACTCCTCCACCTGACCAGTCTGCTCCTGAGCGGCCGCCTCCTCCGCACATAGGCGGGAGATCTGCGGGAGGAGGCGGAGTTATAAGACGGGGAAGCCGGAAAAGAAAAAAGTCCGGTGTACCTCGTCCGAGCAGTGCATCTGCAGCTGCGGGTCCAGTCTGTAGTCCAGCGCCGACTCCTGGAGGATAACTCGGATCTGGTCTTCGCAGTCCGAAGATAATCTCTTAAAAAAAATAAAAAATACTTGAAAAGCGACAATAAGTCTGGCTTTTCCTTAACTGAAGATCAAAGATCATCGGGCTGACCTGATCGGCGTATTTGAGCTTGAGGCAGGCGATCACCTGACCCTCCAGCTCGTTGTCCTCGCTGGCCTTGTTCACGATGGACTGGCAGAATTTGGGGATGTCGGCTCGGCAAGCTTTCCTCAACACCGGGTTCAACCTGTAATCTGGACCAAGGCGGGACTTCAGGTTCCGGTCCGGTCCGTCAAATGCAGCTGGCCACCTACCTGTGTTCTGTGTGATCTGTCGCTTGGTGATCATCTGTTTACACTTTGGATCCATCAGCTCGCTGTTCTTGTTCTGTTTCAGGCACTGGAGAACGTTCCGGGCGTCGGCTTCAGTGCAGAATCTCTGAAAAAGAACACATTTGTCATGTACAGTGATGGCAAGTAACAAATCACTCACTGGGGTTATGTTCCAAAAAAAGCACCCAAAGTAGGTGAAATCCAAAAAGTAGTCAGCTTTATCTTTATTTAGTAATTATTTACAATCTCTCGCCACACACTTTACACACTTTTCTCAGAACATTTGTCATTCATTCGTCATGAACATTTTCTCACATTTCTCAATTGTTTGTTGTTTAAACACAATGTTAAAACTAGAGTTGAGTATTTTCCAGGCTTTCTGCATACATACGCTTATTAGGTCTGTCAGTCAATTGCAATTTTTAATCGTAATTAATTTGCAATTAATCTTAAATTAATCACACTTTATACTGTATCTGTTGTAAATGTACAATAAAATCTCTTTTGTAAGTTTTTCCATACCCTTAATATAAAAATGTAAATATATGGTTACCGAATACAAATGTTGTTGTATATCATTGATACAGTAATTTTATGATAAGTAATTTTACAATAGTTACAGTTCCGTTACAGTTAAAAGCAGTGTGAAACATTCTGTCACAGATTTGTGGTCATTTTCTGCCTCTAGTTGGCAATAGTGTTTCATGTTGGACATTGGTCACAGGAAGAAAATGTTTTTGACTACAGGGCAGGCCATTTTGTTCATTTTAAATTATAACATGTATTATTGCTAAATTGTGTTATAGTGACTCCTTTACACATTTTATGTAAAATAAAGCATGAATAATTGTATTTTTTTTAATGCCTGTTGACATCAAATTTAATGCTTCTTTAATAAGAGTTTCGTTTTAGCAAAATCCATTTAGTGACTTTTAATGCTTTTTAATGACCTGCAGAATTTACACATTTAAAATTATTAAGACCACTTAAAAAAAATAGAAACACTATAATTATGTAATTTCCTTTTGGACCAAAGAGAATTTATTTATTTATTTATTTATTTATGCTGGCAAAACTTGTAGTTGGAGTGCAGCATGTACACTGTGCAGTAGGACGATCATTAATTTTTTTTGGTACAAAACAATAAAATGTTTAATCGTAAAAAACAAATAAAAAATATCTATAAACATTTATATAGACTAAATACTTTGAAACACTATAATTATGCAAGTTCCTTTTGGATGAAACTTAACTGAACTTGATAAGCATTCAGATTGGCATTCAGCTTTCAGCATTCCCATGCAATTTCTGCAGAAATTGCATTTAGTCTTGTTAAATTTGTTATTTTTAAATTTAAATAAGGTGCAAATGTATAGATTTAAACAATTCAAAAATGTGTATTAATACTTTTTTTTTTGGATTATACTGATTTTGTAATTGTGGAGTGTAAAAATTGGAATTGAAGTGAGAGTAATTGCACAGCCCTAGAACACTGTATATATGCCTTCCACTATGTAAGTGAACAAAAGTAACAGAACAAATTAACAATCATAAAAGAAAAACTCTTAAGTTGCTTCCGCAGTATGCTTGTGCTCATTGTCCATCTGCACAGTGAGTTTGGAAGCATTTGGCTGAATATGAGCAGATGATATTGCCCGCAACAATTGAAAATTCCTCCTGCTGCTTTTGTGAGCCGTCCGCTCACCTTGATCATCTGCTTGCAGACTCTCATAAGCTGGTAGTCCAGCTCGGGGTCTGTCATCTCGGCCTCCTGCAGCTTGAAGATCCGCTGGTGGCATCGCTGACTCAGCTGCTTCTTCTGCTCCTTCAGACACTCGATCATCTGAGGAGGAAGGCAAACAGCCACTCGTTTTGGTTGGAAGGGTTGAAACAAGCGATCAAACTTTCCTGACCTCACCTGAGCATTGCCGAAGGCCACGTTGGGACACAGGCGGCTGATGTCGGACTTGCAAGGATCGTACAGCTCCGGCTCCAACCGTATATCCTCCGACTACAACAAGAGTTTTGTACATTTGAGCTTGAAATGCGGATTTGGATCAACAAGCAGAAATGATTTTGGACAACCATTTCCAGCTCCTCCACACGCAGCTGTTTACGACACTTGAGGGAGACCCGCTGCTCTTTGCCCTCTTGCAGCGTGTCGTTCCTCACGGTGGTGCTGAGGCAGATCACCACGTCCACTCTGAATGACATTTACAATCGCATCAGATCAAAACAATCCAGATTCAAGTCACGACTCTGAGTTTATAATAATAAGCAACAAACATTGTACGTACTTCTTTTTGATGTTAGGACACAAGCGGAGCACATCTTCCTTGCAAGCCATCTTGAACTTATACGAGAAACGGAAATCCTTCATCTGAATCTTTACAAGACAGGAAGACTTTGAGTTTAGGTATTGGTGGCAACGTTCTCACTCAGTATGGCAATTCAGCAGACATGCAAGGGTTAATGGACAACTAACAGATTATCAAATTAATAATTATTTTATAATCGAATTGCTGAGATATATTTTTTCATTGAATTTGTCCAAGATATTCTCAAATTTTCTTTAGTCCTCCATGAAAGCAGACCGTTTAGAGCCAAAAATAAATTATCGATTGGTTTGTTATTAGCTATTAACCGTGGGCTCACTAGCTTCATGCTCATGTGTACCTGCTTCAAGTTGTGACTCAGAGCGTGTTGTTTACTACAAAGGTGCTCATTTGCAACCCAATAGCGAGCCTGTCGTCACGTGACTTTCTCTGAACACGCCCCCCTCAATTTTTTCTTATTGATGTTTCCGATGTAGGTTTTTACCCCAGATAACCAAAAATGTTGCCACTGTGGCAATTTTTGTATGATGTATTCTTTCATTTTTGTTATCATTCATTTGCATGTGAAAAAGTGATTCTTATTTTTTCATTTTCTATTAATAATTTATTTGCGCCTTGCGGTTATGTTAAAAATATTTTTCTATGCATTTTTAAAGTTTTTTTTCTTTTTTTTTTAACCTATGGTAGAGTATTTTCCTCGGTATTGATATCAAGTTTGAAATTTTAGTATCGTGACAACCCTAATGCAGACATCCCAAAACCGTCAAATAATAAATAAATAAATAAGGACATTAGTGTTTTTCACAGGACAGCGACAAAATACTACTGCTACAAGTAATAACTCCTTTCTGTGCACCTTTACGTCATAAGAACTTACCAGCTGGAAGTGTGTGACACCAACTGAACACTTTTCATTCATCTCCTTTTGGTGTTTATTTTGAACCAAACATTCCATAAGGTCACCAGTGTCGATTTGGTTGTCAGCCAAGTCCTAAACACAAACGCACACACACGTACACAAACACAGTCTTCGGCTTATTGCCTTCTACTATTCTGTTCAAATTTTGGAAATGACCAAGTCTACCAAAGGTAGGTGTGTTTGTGTGTGTGCTCAGAAAATGTTCGAAATGTTCTCACGTGGCAGTGGGCCTGGATCATGGGCTCGCAAGCTCTGATGAGCAACGCGTCGATTTGGATATCCTGCGCCAGACAAAAATATGACGAGGAAACAATGTCAGGGTAAAACTGACGGTATCCCTCCTACTCTTATTTAGGCAATGACATTGCTGACCTCTGACTCCAACTCTGTCAGGTTGCCTACAACATCCCTGCAGGCAGACACCAGGTCCTCCAGATGTTCTTGCAGACACTCGAGCTCCTGAGAAGCAAACACAAACACATCTTCAAATTGCCAAACTAGGGCTGGACGATTAACCAAAATGTTATCGTGATTTCGATTTTGGCTTCTCTTGATCATTAAAACAGAATGATCGAAGAACAACAATTAATGTGCAGAACGCCTAGGCCTTTACAAGTTCCATATGTTGTGAAAGGACCCTGAATGCACCATGTAGCTTGTAGTAAGCAGAAAGGAGAAAAACAGGAGAAAAACAGTGCAATTCTGCCGTCCCTAAGCGTCCTTTAAGCTGTTTAATGACACTCCAGGTGGAGTTAACTGTAAAACTAACCACACGATAACGAGAATTGCACAGAGTGTGTATTTAAATACAAAACATGTTTTGTTTTTAACACATTGCGAGCCTAGCGCTAACGCTAATGGAAGTGAATGAAGGATCCCATTCAAATGCTAACAGGAAGTTAGTATCAACTTCGGGAGTAATAGTCCTTCAAATAACCAATATTCACATACAAATTCTGTAGTAACATACCCACAAGTAAGTTAACATTACTCAAATGCACAAATTCTTCTCAATTTGTGAAAAACGAGTTATTTTAATAGAGTTCAATCGTAACTTTCTTCTGTTCTTATTGTAAGCAAGTAATGTACACCATGGATGCACAGCACCACACTGCCCCCATGAGGCCCAAACAAACAATAACACCCAGTATTTGTTTCGTAATTACTTTTTAGTACTAGTATACAGTATTTTATTTTATTATTATTTTTTTTTAATTAAAGATTTACAAAATGTTCTTTTCCTCAATATTCAAGGATACAAATATATCCAAGGCCTTTTTTTGTGTGTGTTTTGTTTTTTTTGTTTTTTGTTTTGGTCATACCAACACACATTTTCACATGATATAGCACAAAATACAATCCCTGAGGTCCCAGGATAGCCCACTACGTCCCCAGACTTGTGAAAATAACACAAGATAAAATAGATATGATAATGGGTAGTGTAATGCTTAAGTTTGAAAATGAAGAATGAAAATACAAGAGACTTAAATTTTATATGATATCTATACCGCAAGTTTATGTTATACTTGACAAAAAGAATAGTGTTTAAGAATAAAATGTTCAACGTGAAGGGATGATGGGTGTACGGCTATGATAACAGTTTTGAGTAGTTGAGTTTTAGTAGTTAAAAAATAATCATTTTTAAATCAATGAATATCGTTTTATTAAATGCAATTTCAATCTCAATCAAAATAATCGTGATGATTGTTTCCCCCATAATCATCCATCCCTATGCCAAACGGACAAATGATTCACCTTTTACCTGTTACAAATTTTTACATGTGTCTTTAGTAAGTCACTCTGGTGTGCCTCCTGGGGTGGGGCTGATCCATGACAACAGTTTTGTTTTGTTTCTCTGTCTGCTATTTTGCTATGCAAAATGAGACACACACCACCTTAATGCAGTTCCAGCCAAACTTCCGTGAAAAGTGTACTTGCTCACAGAGTTAGCTTAACGATTAGCATAGCTTCTTCTCGTCATGCCTTCGAGAGAACGATACAGGTCGGAAATGTGGATTATTTGCCACCACTGAGACGATGATGAGGACTTAGGAGTGACTCCGCAACGTGCTTAGCCGCACTAGCAGCCAGCCGAAGCTCGTTGCTGTGAATTTGGTGCAAATATATGTTTGGCTTCAGAAAAGTTGGGAACCACTGATCTTTAACACACAATTCTGTGAGCAAAGGGAAAAGAACAGACCAAACAAACCCCACAAAGTAAGTTTACAGAATGAAAGATCCTATGCTTGAATCTGCTGCATCATCACCATAATCATCATATTTGAACAGTCACTTGTCTGACCTGTCCAGTGTCCGTCTTCTCGCTGCACCACTTGCCGAGGTCGGTCATGCAGCGCTTCTGCAGCTCAGGGTCCAGTTTCACATCCAGCGCCCTCTGGTGGAGAATTCGCTGAACCTCCACTTTACAGTCTCGAGATAACTGCGCACGTGCACACACAATAAACGAATAAGGGACCAATTGGGAGCAAAATAAACACTATCATTATAATGTCCAAGCAGCCTCAATATTATGATCATGATAAACATCTTGTTAAATAAAATAATGTCAATCCCAACTCAGAACTATTACTTTTGCAAAGGAATCATTTTAAATATTAATAATTAGCTTTCTTATCAGTGGTATTGAATATCATTAAACTGTGTAAGTCATCATAATATTTTGGCTGGGTGGTGTTTAATATCATAATTCCAACATGCCATTATCTTATCATTTTTCCTTTTTTTTTTTTGTATTGTAGATTATCAAATTTTAATTTTAATTTTTCAAAGTCCTGAAAAAAAAAAGTAGCACAGATAAAATTATTCATCATTCCAACCCTGATTCACCTTCATCGCACCTTATACCAGCATATTGATTGGCAGAGGTTGTTGACCACTTACCTGAATGTCAGTGTTGACCTATTGTACAAAAACATGTCACAGTTTGACATTTTTAATCCCCAAACGACTTGGAATTCCTCCGATACAATATGAGAGTTTCTGGTGTCATGTCGTACCCGACGGCCTTGCTCCTCTGTGCGGTAGGCATGGCGGTACAGGCAGGAGAAGACGGCGCCTGGCGGCATCAACTCGCTGGTCTCATTCCAGCCATGCGTATGACAAAGTCGGGCAGCATCGCCTTGGCATTTCTTGTACAATATGGGGTCCAGTCTGGGAAAACAAATAGGACACCATACATAACATTACTACTCTCACTAAATTTATCTTTGCAGAGTGGTATGAAAACCGGCTATGTACAGTATCTAGTATCTCACTAGTAGTATCTATAAGTGAGTACACCCGTTACATTTCTGAAAATATTTAATTACGTCCTTTTTATTGCTGATGCTCCCAAAAAAATCACGGCCTTCTGTGACTTGACCTCTCCAATGAGGGTTTCAAATGTACATTTTTTTTTTTACCTAATATATATTTTATTATATTATTCACACAAAAATTCAATGTACATCATAGTGAAGTTAGCAGTCTTTCTTAATTGCCGTCCATATTTTTGATTTGGTGTTCGCCAACGTGCTGCTTGTAAATACATAGATTAGTTGATTTGCATTGCCAAATATGGGGTGAAATAGGTGGACATGGGGCGTGGAATCTGCTGCACAAACCCGTTGGGATCGTGTGGCATTTATAGAAGGGAATTTGTGTGCAGGTGTGTGTGAATGTGTGTCTACGTATGGTTTTATAAATCTCAATTTTTTATGCATGGTTTGCGCAAGCCTCTTCTAAAGATGATACACAAGAAAGCCTGCAAAGAATTCACTGAAGACCAGCAGACTAAGGTCACAGATTACTGCAACCATAGACTGTGGTCTGATGTGACCAAGGTGAAGTTATGTGGTTCAGATGGTGCCAAGCGTTTGCGGCCGCAACCAGGTGAGTGGTGAGGCAAGTGTGGTGACTGCACAAAATATTGACACTTTTGGCATTTTCACTTAGGGGTGTACTCACTTTTGTTGTCAGGGGTTTAGTTATCAATGGATGTATTTTGAGGAAACAATACATTTACACTGTTATATGCACTGTACATTGACTACATTTCAATGTGTCAAAATGTCATGTCTTCAGTGTTGACCCATGAAGATATCATTAAATATGTGCAGAAATGTGAGGGGTGTATTCCCTTTGTGACATACTGTATATAAAAACACAATATGACGGATAAAACATCTACAATCAAAGAACAATGTCCATCTATAAAAAGATGGTCCACAGGGGTTAGTCACTTCACTTGGGAAATAAAAATAGAGCTATGCAAGGGACACGCCTCAGATGTCAGCACAATTGGCTTGTTGATAAATTCCTTTTTGTGAGCACACTCACTTCCAGTCCCTTGATATGAAATACTGGAGCTCCAACAGTCGATGTTCGCAGTCCTCCACCATCTTTTCTGTGTACAGATGCTCCATCAGGCAAGACAAGATCCTTCACACACACACACACACAAATACACACACTTACTCTCTAAAAGGGAGTTGTTTCATCATCTGAATCATATAGCTGATCTTTCACATATTTTGTGTGTGCGCCCTTACATTGGGTCTCCATTGCGGATATGTTTACAAGCTGTCTGGATGACTGACTCGCAGGCCTCATTGAGTGCTCGGTCGATCCTGTAGTCAGCGCCAGGGTCAGCAGACTGGATCAGTGTCTGAAGCTGCAGTGGAAGCACAATTAAAAGGACATATTTGTAGGGGTGTCCCAAATAATAATAATAACAATCGCGATTCTCATTTATGTAACAATTATTGACCTTATCCCAGCTACTTTTTTTTTCTTGGAACTCCCTTCCCCCTGTGGAACATGTGTGAGTGCCTTGGTGGATTTAACCTCCTGTCGACCAGCCAAGACAACTGGATTATAAATTGTTTTTGAAACAACCCCATTGGTTATACACCTCAACATGTGGCAGGGCTCTATCTCAAAGTCATGCCAACATCAAAAGTCTCAAAACCAGTCTTCAACTTCAACCAGGCGTTCTGGGTCCTTATCAGCTTGCCCCAGCTAATTTTCCTGTTGCTACGCTCAACAGGTGGTGAGCATGCGTCCAAATATTCCTTGGAAGTTTACAAGTGACAAGAGTGATCCCCAGCAGCCACAATCGGAATTACCCTCATGAAGTCTGCACACTCATAATTAATCTAAATTCCACATCATTCTGGACATATAAACGGACTCTGTAAGTACCAGAATGACACCGATTCATTTTGTTTCTTGGCATATAAATGTGAAACTTTAATGTCTACTGCAAATTAATGATGTATGGAACTTCTGCAGCCATTTTAGTTTGCCAACTCGTTTAAGAACTACTATGCTGTTATTGGTCAACTGCTGGTCACATGACGCGACGTTGTTACCATGCTACTGCGGGGTTTGTGTGTGTAGATCACGATTTGTGTGCATAGATCACACGGTTTGTTTATGTAGATCAGGTTTTGTGTACGTAGATCACGTTTTTTGTGTTTACGGTGTTACTTACAGCACTCTGGCAAACACCGTCGACTGAGGCACTACGGTCGCCGCGGCCGATCCTCATCAGGCAATGCAGAGTGCGGCCTTTGCGGTGAAGGCCAGAACAGTGAGTCTCAATCTCTGCGCGGCAGTGAAGCACGATCTCGGGACTGAGGGAGAAGTCCTCCATCAGCATCCGCCGATAGTCCAGCATTTCACCCTGACACTCGCCGGTGACCGGGCGACCTGCACAATACACAACAAAACAAAAATGAGAAAAATAACTTCATGACAAGAATCTTGAACATCATGCCTCATTTCACCAACACGCTTCATTTCTTATTAGTGTAATGGAAGATAATTGATCACATTTAAAGATGAGGATGTAAGTTGAAGCCACATTAAGACATCACCTCGGTGCACAGCGGCCTCCAGACACAGGAGCAGGTACGAGAGACGGGCTTCGCGGGCCCGCGGCAGGTTGGTGTCCAGGCTGCAGCGGTGCTTCCTCAGGTCGAGCTTACAGGCTTTAGCCAGCGAGTAACTGACCCTGTAGTCCTGAGAGATCAGCTTCTGCCGTGTTGTCAGAGCGTCTCTGCACTAGAAGAAAGGAAAAAATAAGACATTTGTCTGTGAATTATTATCCAGAAACACAAGGTGCACCAGCAAACAAGCACCAAATAAAGTTGATGCACCTTCTCTGACATGGCCTCTTCGAACTTGTGGTTGAAGAGGCACTTGTAGACTTTTCCATCTCCTGCCTGAGTCTAGAGAATGAAAATGTGATCAGAGAGGATGAAAACACTTGTTTTGCTAAACGGAACTACTGTTTTGAAGGCATTTTGGATGGAATTAAGAAGTTTGTCATATCAACATACAGTATAATGCATTTAGTGTGCAGTATTTCTTTCTTCCTTCCATTTTCTATACCACTCCTCATTAAGGTCGCAGGTGAACGGCTGCCTACCCAGCTGACAAAAACAGACACTCACAGTCGCCTATGGAGAATTTAGAACCAATTTCAAACCAAAAACCTTTCAATTGTGTGGCACACAGCCTGACCTGTTGTTGTTATATCCCTAAAAGGGAAGTCAACCCAAAAATGTTCTTTCCAATACGTTCTATGCAGCCTTCTAGTCTAAAACAATACATCGTATTTTGCTTAATACAGCATTTGTGGAATATGAATAAAGCAGCAAAATCCAACCATTTTTTTTTTTTTTATCCATCTCAGGGTGCAGCCATTTTGCCACTTGCTGTCAACTGAAAATGACGGCTTAGCGTTCACATAACCGGACTCAAAAAACAGATGAGCTGTGATAGTTACTTGAGTCCTGAGCAACTGCGGTGTCATTTTCAGTCGACAGAAAGTAGCGAAATGGCTGCCACCTGAGATGGATAAAAATGGCTGGATTTTGCTGCTTAATTCATCTTCCACAAGTGCGATATTAATCAGTATGCCGCGTATAGACTAGTGGGCTGCAGACAACATACTGTTGTACAGAATATTTTTGGGTTTACTTCCTCTTTAAAAAAATATATATAGATGGAGAAATGCTACAAAAGAGTTTTGCATCTTAGTATTCTAGAAATCGCTTTCAAAAGTGAAATAAATATATGAAATTTGATTAGAACTAGAAAATTGTTACATGGCATTGTATAGTCCCTGAAAAGTATCAACTAAATAATGCTAATATCACCTGTGAGCACGCTCATATTTAGAACTGTATATTGGAGGTGACAGAGTCAACATTTTAATTCGAGTATAATGTAGCTGTTCTAATTTGTCATTTCACCTCAGTTGCCTCATGCATATTTTATTTTGTGTATGTTTAACTATGACTGGTAGAAATCTGTGCCTGTGACGGTTCTGGAAAAAAAGAAAAAAAAAAGTACTAATATGACATATGGCATATGACCTCAGTTAATCTATTTCTTGATTAAAGTTTCCATTGGCATTCAAAGTTAGCAATTAGAGACTAATGTGGCGAGAAATATGAATGAAAACTATTAATACTAATGAGACTGATTTGAATAATTGCAAAAGAGATGAAAAAATGATGTCGTTACATTCTGGCAGAATCTCTCACGGTCGTCTCGACAGGAAAAGTAAAGATGTCGATCAAGGTGGAAGTCATCTGATGAGAGTTCTGCAACCCGCAGGATAGCCTTCTGACACTCCTCTTTGATTGGACGGACTTGATCTTGTTCAGCCTCCCTCACAAGCGCCTTTTCCAGACAAGCGATGACTTCCCCTTGGCTGTGGATGTCCTGATGTGCAAAGACAACAGCAGCAAATACAAGAATCAAAATGATCAATTACAGCTAGTACATTGTGAATGTTTATGAGGTATTCACTTTAACAAAAGGTCACCTTGTGTCCTATGGTGATGCTCCCGCAGCGTAGATTGTTGATGTCTTCTTTACATTTGTCCATGAAGCCACAGATTAGTCGGTAGTCACTGAAGATAATACTGGTCATCTTGGTGATGTACTGGTTACATTGGTACTCGCTGATGTTCGCACGGTGATCGACCAGACAAGATACGAGGTAGCCCCTCCCACGTTCCTCGTCATTACACTCCTTAAGCTGCCGTTATTCGAGGAGATGAGAATAATTAAGGAGCGTACTAATTCAGAAACATGTAAGTATGTTATAGTGAGAGATTTAATGTCATCACCAACAGCTAGAAAACTGGTATCATCAGCAAGTAATAAAGGAAGAAAAATATTGCAAGAGACGATCAAGTTGTGAATGTAAATTAAAAACAATAAAGGGTCCAAGATCGATCCCTGAGGTAACCTCCAATTGAATTCTGGGTTTGTTGTCTCAAAGACAAACTGTGCATTATAAAAAATTAAAAAAAAAAAGTCAAATTGCATACTTGTTAGGATTGGGCGATATGGCCAAAAATTAAAATCTCGATTTTTCTCAGTCATTCAGGACGATTAACGATTTGAATCTAATAAACCCAACAAACGTTTATTTAAAGGTTTCATTTATTCAAATATAATTCCTGTAAAAATATGTTCCGACAATAATAACGTGTCGTATAGTCATATACTGATTGTAAATCAATTTTACATAAACATAACATTCAGAATTTGTGCTTAATTGCCATAATTGAGTAGTTGATAGCTATACTAAACATGTCTTGTAAAGCACCCATCCAGCATTCTGCCACTTGTGCAAAATTATAACTTACAATAACATCTGGATGTAACAGAACATAAGAACAAAATCTTTGAATAATTCAAAAGACAAAATTCGATTTCACGAGTTTTTCAACAATTTGATTTTCAAAATCATGATTAATCAAATTAATGTGATTTATCGCCCAGTCCTAATACTTGTAAGAACGACTGCATTGGGTATAATGGGCAACCAGGAAAACAACAGCACTTGTTTGTTTGTTTTTTATTACAGTACAGAAGTGACGCGAGTGAACCACTACACTATCAGTAACTAATGTATATGACTGAGACCACTTGGCTGAACACTGACCTCACTGATGGTTGTCTTGCAAACCTCAATGGCCACCGACTCAAACTTTGGATCAGTGGTCAGATTAAGCTTGTAGTTCCACAGGAGCTGATGAAGAGAGTTATTCAGGGTTAGATATATCCAGTGCTCATTATTCATTAACTATTCATGTTAGCCTTCCATTACCAAGAATTACTTAAAGTAATTTGCTGTGAACAAGACATGAAATGGTAGCAATCACAATTACAGTAAAGCAAAGTGACACTACAGCATATATTTTAGATGTGCAAAAAGCCTTGGCTCTCAACATCCAAATGAGAAAATGATGTGGTATGTATTGGGATGGCCTACTGTTTTTAAAGCCGCATTGTTAGTCCATAAGTCTTAAAAACACATTACCGGTAAGAAATCATTATTTCAGTCTGAGAATGTACACCATTATTGTGGTGTAGAAGAGATAACAAACTTGCATTCAGAGCTTATTAAGGCCAAACAAAAATACATGTTTTCACTACATTTTACATAAATTAAAGTACTTTAAAAGATGTTGGTTGGGTTTCCTGCAAACATTCAGGGCTCGACAGTGCGAGTATTTCACTTGCAAATGTGGGCAACTTTCAAGTGCGTGCTGGTGAAAAAAAAATACTGCTCGCACAGCGCGAGTGCATTAATGCTCCCTCTGCACTATGTTTAAAACGTACGTTCAAAAGTCGCCGTGTCCTCCGCTGGTTTTCCCGTAGCAACAAGAGCGCGCCACCGTGCGGCAACTCAATCCAATAGTATTTGAGTGACATGACCCACTGCAATGTGATTGACTGGCTACTTCCTGATTGGCACAGCATACGTGTACACGCGCACTGCACGGCATTGGTAGCTTGCCGTGTGGGGCTCAGGGAAAAGCGGCAGCGAATAAAAAAAAAATGAAGCGGTCTATTGCTGATTACTTTCTAAAACAAAATGAGAATGAGGAGGAGAATGATGGGGGTAAAGGAGGACCAACAGAAGGTGCCAAATCAAACGGGCAGGGGAACATCGGCCGAGGAGCAGGTAAAAAAAAAAAAAAAAAAAGTACTGACTTTTACTGAGCTAAACAAAATAATGTTCACATGAGTTAAGTTATACGAAATTATTGACTTGTTTTGATAGCCGCTGGTGTTGCAGGCAAACCTCGTGTTCCAATGAAATATTTTGCAAATATATTGAGGTGCATATGCCTAAGGTCATGCTGCACCAACACAAAAAATGGTGCGACCAAATCCTGTGCTGTGCGAGCAACTAAAAGTGTCACTCGCACCAGTGCTAGTAGTGGAGAAGTTAGTGTAGAGCCCTGACATTGTATAAGGCCTTTTGTCTTGATTCACAAATCATCAAATCTTACAATCCATACATGTGCTCAAACAGTCTACCCAGTTGCCCAGTGGCCTCTAAAAAGATTATCATTAAAGATCACGATTATTCCACAAATGTGTATTTATTTCAAGAAACACTTTAATTATGCACTTAACTAAAGCGTCACAATATAGGCACCAAATCTGTCTGTATCTGCTAAACATCTCTGATACAGTGAACTGCAGAAGAGACATATTTTAACTCTGGCCACCCCTTTCTACTTGTGCAACTATTAGCACAAATTCTCTCACTGGATGCTGGAAGTTTGTTATGTACTGAAAGCAGCATTTGGAATCAATTGCTCCTTGAGAAAAGTTGTCATGCAGAATGCATATGCAACACTATTGAGCCATGTGCTTTCCCCCCCAAACAAATTAATGAAAAAAAGTCAACCGCTTACACAAAGTTTACAAAAACAACACCTACTAAGACAACAACGCAGACACAATGTGCGGTGTACAAGGTAAAGATAAATAGTGTTTATGTACTTACATGGTTGCAGTCCGGGGCCATCTCAGTTTCCTGCAGAAACATAAAATCAGAACATTTTCTAACCATCTTTACACAAAAACATTTTAGTGGCAGTGACACACATTCAAATGCACTTTTCAATAAAAGTCTTGAATTTGGTGCAGCATGTTGGGAATGTACCAAATACTAAACCCAAGTTCTTTACTAACACCCCAATCCCCACCAATAATCAGCTTTAATACAATAAACCCAGCAGGAGATTCTGATCATAGTTTCACTTTGCATAGAAAAATAAGATAAAATGCACAGGAACAGACACACAAAATGTACTTAGCTTTATACTGTCATTTCCACTAAACGTTCCAAGGACAGAGGAACAAGGGTAATGAAGAAGACTCTTAGCTTCACCCAAGATATAAATGACCAATTAGTAAGACTATGAGTTATTAATTAAAGCCAATGATTTCTATTGAGATCAAAGGGCTGGAAACAAGAGCAAATTTATCAATGAAAATCATCAAAGCATTGAGATAACAGACTAATTGTATTGGTGTGAATGAATGGGATGGAGAAAATCCCTGATAGCTGCAGACTAAAGGACTAGATACACCAATCCGGCGTCGGCCAAATGTGACCGTCGCCTACCGACTGTGGCGTCGGCCCAGACGTCGGTACGTCTCGTAGAAAATATACACCGCACCGACTCCGACTATTACGAATCTTCAGAGCATGCGCGAGAAATAATTTTCCTCTATACCATCGGCGGCGGTAGTCATTATTCCTAAAGTCACCCGGAAACCGCTTTACAGGGGCGGGATATAAAATCGTAAAAAAAAAGCATACCGGTTACTTTTTCTCTCACGATGCCCTCCCACGTGAATAAAAAAGCCCTCCGGCTTTTTGCGAAGTATCGCATCTAAAATCGTACCTGCTATATCCAGTCACGTCCCCTTGTCATGCCATAGTTTGGTTTTCATACCTTTGTCGGAAAACCTTTTAACGGTAATATCATACAATACCGGTCTCTCTTGAACCAAAGAGACAAAGTCATCTTCCCGATCTTCTGTCCAGACAGACATTGCACGTTCAAATGCGGAGGATACAGCAGGATGACGATGCGCAACATGAGCGAAAAAAAATAAAAAATGCTCGAGGCTTTCCATCAGTACTGTTTATCGGCGTTCGTCACTTTCTCCTCTTGCCCAATGCGCTGATTCGTTAGCTAACAGCCAATCATGGTGATCTAACGCAGATTCAATGCAGATTCAATGTTGAATTTGCTGACAACGCACCCCAAAATGACAATGTATTCCAACTTATCTTAGCGTTTTTAATTGGCAATTAAATATAATTTTAAGGTGGCGTTGTGTTGATGTTGGAAGTCGACAGTCGCGTAGGACTAGTCAAGCTAGCCGCCTTGACCCGCAACGCCTTCCACGCGCTACGTGGGTAAATTTCAAAATACAAGTCACATTACTTGGAAGGCTTTTATTTTGAAGTTGGCCTCCGCAGACGTACGACCCGAAACATGTACTCGCACAGGCTGTACAGTTGGCCGCATTTGCGGGTGAATTGGTCGCCGTCTCGAGCCCTG
The DNA here is from genome assembly GCF_051991245.1 of Festucalex cinctus. Classification (NCBI taxonomy): domain Eukaryota; kingdom Metazoa; phylum Chordata; class Actinopteri; order Syngnathiformes; family Syngnathidae; genus Festucalex; species Festucalex cinctus. The sequence continues at coordinate 14,919,585 of NC_135414.1, read as the reverse complement.
ATGTCTGAAACATTTTTTAATTAGTAGATTAACACCTTAGCTGTTAATAATGGGAACTCCTGCAAGCCTCTGTCCAAAAGTTTTCAGACGGGATTTGGGTTTGAATTTCCCACCCTCTGTCTGCGGATGTATCGTCATGTGCGCATTGTTTATGTGAAGAAGAAAAAATACAGTTTCATTTTTCGGCCACAGGTGGCTGTCGCAATTCGAAATTCAATCTTCTGCATTCACAGTAGCATTAAATGGACCATGGGTACTTCTTTTTTGCTTTACGTATTAATTTTACATTAAAATTCAAGTAGAATTGACAAATGAAGACATTGAAGCAAGTACGCTTGACATCTTATTGGGAGATATGCGCAAGCGAGTCTTCATTTTCTTGAAGTGATATTCTACAATATCAGTCTTTTGATATGTTTAGGACATGTGGGAGGGGTGAAACCATTTAGGAAATGTCCGTTATATGGTCTCCCGTTATCAGATTTCTATCTATCGCGGGTGGGTCTGGAACATTTCCCCAAAAAAGGGGCAGTTCACTGTAAACGCAAAATAATAAGAGCATGATAACTGGTTCAAAAGCTGCTCTTCTGAAATGCCTATCTATATGCTCATTCTGAAGCAGAAAGCGATGGCATTGACCCCAAACAGGAAGTGCCTGCGGGCTATGGCAAAATTCTTCCTTGCTAATCAGTGATGCTGCTTCTCTGACTTCAGAATCGAGGCCTCAAACCACCATAAATACATTCTTAAATGCTTTAATGTGACCTCTTGCTGCTTTGCAAGGTTTTGTGTGCGAGTGTCTATCTTTCTCTCCAGAGAGGAGGCAGAATTATAAGAGCAACTTTCCTCTTCTGGAGGCCACAGCTGTTACAAAGCTGAAGCAACGCAATTATCTCCGTAAAGATGCCTGAGGAGAAGCAGAAGAGAGCGTGTGTGCACCTGTTTGTGCGTGCATGTGTATGTGTTGGACCATCAGCATGGTGGTTAACAGCATGGTGCTGATGTACCAGAGATACTTTAACACATTAAATTAATCAGCACACATGCATACTTTCAATACGTGTGAGAATGTGAGAAAACTGATCTACAAACTATTTGATGCTACATAAATGAGGGTGCTTATTGTGTACATTTAGGTCCGTAAATACTGGGACATCGACACAATTCTTATCTTTTTAGTAATGATGTGACTGTTGACAAGAGCAGCAGGATCAATTCTGAAGTGTTGCAGGCAATATTATCCGCTCATTTTCAGCCAAATGCTTCAGAATTCATTGCACAACGCTTCACAGTACAAATGGACAATGACCCGAAGCATATAGCGAAAACAACCAGTTTTTTTTTTTTTTTAAACTCATCTCAATTCAACTTTATTTATATAGTGCTTTCACAAGGCAAAGAAGTGGAATGTTCCACCAGAGCCAAGTAAATCACTTGACCTGAATCTGATTGAGCCTGCATTTCACTTACTGAAGAAAAATATCCCGAGAACAAGGCAAGAACTGAAGACGGTTGCAGTAGAGGCCTGTCAGAGCATAAGCAGGGATAAAATCAAGTGTTTAGTGATTGGTTGTAATTGACTGCAAAGAATTTGCCAACATGTAACTAGAAAGTAAAAGTTTGATTTAGGATTCATTTGTTTGAACAGCTTTGGCCCCTTAAAAGTGGAAGACATACATACAAACTGTTTTAATTCCTACACCGCTCACCTGAATTGGATGCAAAATTGCACGTACATTACCTTCAAATGAAAGGTGAAAGTCCACTATTAAAGGGATACTTGACTCACTGAACATTTTCAACAGTAAGAAGATAATATTTTGTCTATAATGAATGTGATAGCTTCATTATTTTTGATGCACAATTAATACCTTTAAAAACTAATTTTGCCACTTGCTGTCGACCGAAGATGACATCACCTGTGGTGAGGAAATGGGTAACAACCAATCATGGCTCAGTTTGCTTATCAAACCCAGAAGGAAGGTGAAGGTATTAAATAATGAAGTTATCAAATTAATTCTGGACAAAATATTAACATTTTACTGTTGAAAATTGCTCAATGAGTCAAGTATCCCTTTAAAGCACATGTTGCCCATTTCATTTCAAATCCATTCTGGTGTTGTTCAGAGCCAAAAAAATTAGAACTGTGTCAACGTCCCAATATTCATTGCCCTGACTTATTCTGCCATAAAATATGTTGTAAATATTTTGTAAATGCTTTTTATTTATTTTTGTTCAAATTGTCACCAGTGTATAAAGTACTTTGAAGTTTGACATCTCTTGCTTTGCTCCGATAGTTTGCACCTAGAGCTGTAAAGTGTCATTTACTCAAGTACAATCACTAGAAGTAGACACATATTTATTTATATTAAAAAAAAAAAAAAAAAAAAAAAAAAAAAAAAACTTCTGGAAAGAAGCAAAAGCAGATATGGATCAGAACTTGATCCCCCAAAATCATAGCTACTGCACTGTTGTCGTCACCCTATCTGTATCATTTCTGACAACATGCAAGAAGCCTTACAATTAATCTGTTGAGTTCCCTGAATTAAAAAAAAGAAAGAAAGATCTTAATACTATTTAAAATAGAATAAGACAACACAGGAAGCTTGATGTTAAATTGATTTTCACCATGTCTTACCTGCTGTTTTGTTAATCATTGACTCGAGTGTCTGCTGATCTTGCGCAATATGTCCTCATGTGTGTTGTAAAAGAGCTCACAAAAATTGCCACACATGCTTTTGTGTGACGATGTGTGTGATAACGCATCATACTTTCAGAGCAAATCGAATGAGGATGCAGTCCACCTTTGTCAATGAAGGCGTAAAAGCAACAACAGTGAACTCATCCGTCATCTTTTCTAATCAACGTTATTAAAAAGAAGATGTAACAATGAATAGAAAAGATACAGATGTTACAAGACATTAAAGAACAACTTGTACTCCCTTTCTGTAATACCTGATAGCAGCCCACTTGAAGTTTACACGCAAAAGAAAATGTGAATCGTATTTGCGTCATAATATTCATTGAGGTCGTGGGAGGGTGAGCGTTTGTGAATGACAGAAAAGATAACATGTAACGCCACTCATAACAGGCCCAGGGAGTTGGATGTGCAAACCACTCGGATTCTGTGCCGCTATGTTGTAGTACAACAAATAAAATCTATTGTGACAACTATCTCATAAATGCACAATCCAAGACAAGTACATTTCGTGGGGTCCTCGCACTTTTGTGTGCATATCTGTGATTTATTTTGGCAGTCCTAAAGTGTGCCGTAAAATAATTGCGTTGGCTCAATAAGTATGTGTTAAAATTATACTGGGGTGGTGGGGCGAATCACTAACACACTGTGGGGACAGGAAGGAACCTCAAAATACAGTAGTGTGGACTTGACTAAATTGATTTTCATATTGTATTTATAAGTGTGCTTTAAGGATAAACACGTGTCCTACACCAAGCACTTTACCAGTCAACTACTGCAGCTTTACCTCCACCTCAATGTCCAGCTGACAGCCACGGATCGAAAGCACCCCGGTCATTGCGTCACAGCCAGCATCATCATCGATTCATCATCAGCAGCAGCACCCCAAACGGCGGCCACCGCTTACCTCTCTGCGGTCCTGTAGACACTCCAGCACGGACAGGTTATTTGCCCAAGTGTGTTTGGGGCACAGTCGGGTCAGGTCCTCTCTGCAGGCCTCCTCCTCGGACAGCTTCCAGCCGGTCGCCCTTCGAGGCTGTGAGGCCCCAGCGGCGGCAGCGGCGGCAGCAACGACAGGGGCAGGTGCATCCTTGGCGTGTGGCTCAGCGGCTCGGAGGACGACAAGGTTGTTCGGAGGCTCGGCGGGGCCGCTGGCGGCCTTGAGGCCGAAGACGGAGCCGAAGCCACAGAGACACACGTATGATAACAGCAGTAGCAGCAGCGGAGAGCGACTGTACGTCGCCATCTTCACAACGCCGTAAAGCCAGCACTGTGAGAACAACACTGCGCTACTTCCGGTCAGTTAGTTCACAATAAAGGTAATGGGGTTTTCTGATGATAGAACTTCCCATCAGTATTCAGCATAAGAAATATTTTGTATGTTTTGAAATGTCAACTTTAAAAAAAAAAAAAAAAAAGATTTTTTTTTCTCCCATATAAACATTACAGTACATTACAAGTCTTTTGAATTCATGCACATCGATTGCAATGCACATGATTATACATATATTGATATAAAATATATTATTAGATTGTTTTCGAGGAGGAAAGATGGGAAATGGTCAGTTTACCACATTTTAATCACGCGCAACCGGGATTAATTTATTTTTATGACGCACGCACACACATACAAACGCAGCATTATATTCAGGATTGATTGTTACATTATTTTAAAAGTGTTGCTTTCTGGTCTTCCTTATTGCAAAATCATATCTTATGGGCTTGTATTTGCTTCCAAACTGTGGTCAGTGATGCTGAGGCCAACATTTTGGTAAACACATGTAGGTTTTTGTTAACTGGAACTTTGAAAAAAAAAAGTCCTCCTTACGGGTCAGTAGAAGTTTATCTGAACCTGAAGCCTGAGCCTACTGTAAAAAATAAATAACTAACTAAATAAATAAATAAATAAATAATCTATTTCAGCAAGCATCATAGCACGAGGCCATTAAAGTTGAAACGTTAATGTCAGCAATTGCAATCCTATAGCCTCTAATATTAAAAAAGGGGGCTCCAGGTGGGGGAGTGGAACGGTTACTTGCCTTTGGTGCCGGTTGGTGTGGGTTTGCTTCCCCGCCTGGGAGACCATGTACGTTTGTTTGTGTGGGTGAGTAAAAAATAAAATAAATAAAAATAATTTAAAAAAGGTTGAAAAAAAAAATAAATAAAAAAAAGTCAGTCAGTTCATTTTGAACAGAAAAAGGTCAAAAGAAAAAGCAGGTAGGCCCACGTCAAAAGCCAGTGTTTCTCAAACCTGGTCTCCCACTATCCAGCCCGTTTTCCATATGTTTCCCTATTCCAACACATTGATTCCAATGGTGAAAGTTGAGAGTATACCCACTTCTTCAGGGACTACACCACTGCTGGTCCCCAAGGACCATGCAGGTATTGTGTTAAGCAATCAAGCAAGGGTTTGGGAGAATCGAGGCGAGTAGGCCTAAATTAGCCACAGACTGATAAGAGACATTAGGGGTTATAAGCAATCTGCGAATAAGCATTACACAGATGTGATCAACAATTTCAAGGTGTAACACCCCCCCCCCCCCCAAAAAAAGCCTACTATAGCCTACTGTAATCAAAGTTAGAATAAACTTTTCATCTGCTCGTTTATTCTCTTATTTTAATTGTATTTATTCAAAAATTGTGCACTTGATGCCTTTACCATTTTTTTCCCCATATTTATGAAAAGTGCTACCTGCATTTCCCACAATTCTCCAAGACCCCTACACTCACTTTAAGCTCTTCTACAGAGGGTGACTCCACCAGGGGGCAGAAATTTCCCATATAATCGTCAAATGGTTGACATGTCCTGCCATTACGAAACATTTGTTATTAAATTTGAGGTGCATTGCCGCCAGTGTGCCCGTGGCGCCAATGCGTGTGTACTGTAGTACTGGTTTTTGTTGCAGCCATATTGTGGTTAATTTCTCCCAAAGGCCATTATGACATTATGGCTGAAATCAAGTGTAGAATTGTATCATTGACTGATGAATAACTAAATTTGACGACTGACTATCCAAATATATATATATATATATATATATATATATATATATATATATATATATATATATATATATATATATATGTATATATATATATATATATATATATATATATATATATATATATATATATCAGCCACAACACATTATGACAGCTTACACAATATATACAAAACAACAACGGTTTAAAATATTCCTCTCCTTTGAAAAGTAATACTGAGTTTTGATTGACACTTTCAGGGGTATTCGTTCAATAGGTTAATCATTAAAGTACTTTCATTTTGACATAGTTTAATGACTCCATGGAAGTTACTGCTTTTTCTGTAACAAGATACAATACGCATAGACAAATGTTACTATCGGTTTACATTTAACTGGAGGAGTATTTGTGTTTTTGTGTGGGCAAAATTTAACACCTGTCTACCATGGTGTTGGAGCTAGCAGCTGATTGGGAACCAAGGAGCACAATAAATCCTCCTAAATTTAGAGTTTGGCAGCTGCAGGGAGACTTTTTCTGGCTCTTCATCAGCCATACTAATCCGCCCTCCTCTCAGAGTTAGTTACAATTTGCATTTCAAAGATGTATCATTGAGCCTTTCAGTAATTGAACAAATCCCCAATTAGAGCCCTGTATACAACATACACAGTAAGTATCGTATAAATTAAATGCAAAGTTCCATAAAGTGAAGCTTGTGGTTTGTCAATTTGATGTTCTGTCCTCTAGAGGGCCATTTTCTGGTTCTCAAAGCAAATCTTTGCAGACTATACTGCTTTCCCACTTGTCTCAACCTGACCTTGCACAAAAACCTTTTGCACATAAACTGGCACTGAACCGATGAGACTCATGGGAATGATCCTTAGGCACACAAAACTTTAGAGCTAGTGTTAGCAGTTTAAAACTACACTTCTTAAAGTCGTAATATTGGTTTATGTTGGTATTTTTTCTGTGTTGTGGCAATGCTTCATGTCAATAAATGTTGCAGTACTGTATATCGAGGTGAGGTTTTTTTCTCATCATTCCTGTGTGGAGTTTTACAGGTTCTCCCTATGCATGTTCAGTTGAGTGCGTTTTGATTTGATTTATTAAAGATATAAACATACAAACAAAAAGCAGAGGAACAAAGAATTAAAAAAGAAAAGAAGAACCCCATAAAATCATCAATCAATCACAGTTTACATGTTCAAAAGGGAGTAGGAAGAAGTTAAAAACTTATCTAGTCCTACCCCCTATACATTATATATTTAAACTTATTTCATTATTAATACAATATTAGGTTAATATTTTTTTAAAATAAAATGTATAAACCTGGTTATGAATACAAGTGCACTTGGACACGCGTGCATTTACCAGCAACATATGTACATGAAATTCCTAGACATATACCATAATACAAAAAATTAATAGGGCATTTTGTTTGGACAAATGTTTTATTTTATCTATTATTATTGGAACTCTACGGACAAGAGAAATCCGGTTTCAGATTACAAGAAAAAAAATGGCAATAACATACAGTCCATTATACTATGTTGGGACATATTATAGTCAACTGTAAGAGAGATTTTATTGTTAAAAATGAAGGTGAAGCATTGTCATTATGTCTCACTGTCTAATGATGCTTCCAGAAGAGAATTCCTGAAACATTTGTTGCTCAGCTGCCACTGCCAACTCTTGCATCCCACATTCTACCCACAGCTTCTGAAGACAACTGGCCTATTCGGCGCACACACGCTTGCGGACACGCACGCACGCACACTATAAAGAGAGGATTGACATTCACCTCGCTTTTTCCCCGCAGGCCACATAGGAGTCAGCTGCGCTGTCAAGATGGCAGAGTAAGTCCTCATCTCAACTCTCTCATTTCTAATTTGTGAATCCGCAAAACTCACAGGAATCTTCTCTACTGTGTTTCTCTATGAAGGAAAAAGATGACACTAAGCCGGAGGAATTACCTCAAGGTAAATATACGATGGTGGTCATGAATCAATGTGATTGTAGAGCGAGACATATTATCTGATTTGTTTATCGACACTGATCATTTTATGACATGGACTGCATTCATAAATGAACTTCAAAATTGTGCAGAAAAATTGTGACTGAACAGAATATGAATTTTCTGGGCTCAGCATTAGAGATTTATACTTCAGATTCAGAATTTTAGTGATTCCATCAGTTCACAATTGAATATTATGTTACAGTACATTAAAATATGATTTATCTTTATTATATGGAATGATTTTGCATTTTGGTACTTTGATAAGGAAAAAATGAAAACATAGCCTGTGTTTAACCCAGTCACAATTATGCAAAATTAGCATTATGCTCACTATAAGTAATTTCGTTTTGTCAATTTACACAATACCTTCTTGAACCTCAGTAAGGCATTGTCTATGTATGTATTTAAATGAATGTGATATAAATACAAATTTGTGTACAAATTATACAAAAAAAAATCTCTGTGGTGCTGTGCTGTCTGCTCCTACTTCTCCTCAGAGCTTGCTGTTGCAGATTGGTCAAACAATGCTGGATGAAGCGGCTGAACAGGCCCAAGAGGAGAAGACCAAATTCATGGAGGAGAACTGCCCTGTTCTCTCTCTCCCCGCCTGCATGCAGGAGTTGCAGGTAAACATCACAATACAACTATCAGTTATCCAACTCACAAACATACAGTATACAGTAAAATGAACTCTAGCCAATCTAATGTAAACCAAACCACATCCTTACGTTCACCGTACCCGCACAATGAGAATAAGTGGTTCCAATGGCTGGCTTTATTGCTGTTGTGCTGATTCTGGCCTGACTTGGACAAGAAGCTCACATGAGCTCACAAAGTCAATGTAAGAAAAGGTCCATTTTCTCTTGATTCAATTTTTGGTCCAAGAACATTATGTGCACATGAGTTAAAAGCTTATGAATGTTTTGATAACTTGATCAGTAATGCAACAATGATTGATTTTAATGAATTTATGTAAGGTAAGACACCTTATAGTTAGGGGGGAAATCTAGGCTCTTTCTGTCACTTTTGCCCACAGTATTTTGACTTCTGATCACTATTACATGGGTGACATCTCTTTTTTTCTCATTTTGCATTATAAATTTTAGAAATGGACATGTATACTATTTTTACACTTGGTTCCTGTGTAGTGATTCCACAGACTGAAAAAAAAATCTTACTAAACATACTATTTATGAGATTTTTTTTTCTTTTCGGTATTAATCTCACAAGTATTTTTGTAAGTTTATTATTTCAGTCCGTGGACCGTGGAATCACACAGGGCTAGCAATACCATGTTAAAGCACTAGGTGTCATTGTCTCAACTGTGACCAGATACAGTCCAATCTGGATCCAATCATTCAGTTCAAATCTACCTGTAGATGGCCTTGATCCACAGGAAGGGCAGAGTTTTATTAGTAACAAAATACAGCAAATCGACCAAATCACAAGCACCAAATGCAGCACACCGGCCATGTCTACCCTACAGTTCTGAGGTTGAGGGTTGGAATCTCACCTCTGTGACAGCATCGTTCGAATGTCATCCTAGAGATATCTTGTTGGGGGTGTGAGAACAAGTCTGTTTCACATGGACAAAGTTGGGAGCCAATAGTATAACTGGACGTATAACTCAATATTATCTAGAGGCAAGGAGAAAAATACTGTAGTACTCAAAGCTAATAGATACAACACACCCATGCTTTTCAAATTCACCATTGTCTGTATTTCCCATTGCCAGGAGCTCTGTCGGAAACTTCACAAACAGATTGACCTGGTAGATGGTGAAAGGTACGACATGGATATGAAAGTGAAGAAATCTGAAAAGGAGGTATGCATCTTTTAGTTCTTTTAGTTAAGTTGTATAAAAGTGTACAAAGTATACCCCTTCCCCATCAGATCAACGACCTGAAGTTAATGATTCAAGATCTCAATGGAAAGTTCAAGAAACCGACCCTGAAGAAGGTACGGATGTCAGCTGATGCCATGTTAGCTGCCCTGCTGGGGTCCAAACACAAAGTGTCCATGGACCTGAGGGCCAACCTGAAGCAGGTCAAGAAGGAAGTGAAGGATGAGGTTGGTAAATCACACACAAGAATGACATAACATTGTTGACATTTTTTTCTGATGAAATTCTTTGAGCTTACTCAAAAACCATAATATTTTAAAATACATAAGCCCAAGCAAGACTGACTGATTGTATATGTGTCACTCAGGAAAAACAGACTGGTGACTGGAGGAAGAAAATTGAGGACAAAAGCGGAATGGATGGCAGGAAGAAAATGTTTGAGACAGAGGCCTGACTGAACTCCAGAGCATTCTTGTGGTGTTGATCAGCATCATTTTGGTGTTTTATATGTGACCACATTGTTAATATTGTTGTGTAAGTTACATAAGGTAATATATCAGAAAAATTATCAGACTGATAAACACCAATTCAGGCTAGCTGGTGAAACAAAAGGAAAAATTTCAATACTTCTAGAATTGTTACAATGCATTATTTTGTCACACAAAAGGCACAGAAATATTTTATACAGTATTTGCATTACAAGGGTAAAAGTGAATTAAACTTTTAATTAAATGACAAGTGATTTGCTAATTTTAAATATACGGGGCAGCAGTAGCTCATCATTAAGGCCTTGGTTATTGGAGCCAAAAACCATGGAGGGCCTACTGCTGAGACAATTGTTGAAGTGCCCTTGAGCAAGACACCAAGCCCACTCTCCCTTTCCTCCACGTTTGTGCCCTGGTTCTTTCTCTCTGTCGTGTGAAACACAAATTTATCGCAAAGCCTGTGTTGAAGTTCTCCTTGAGCACAGGGAAAACTTTCAGTCCTCGAGGGCCACAATTTTAGAGGTTTCTCTCCTCAAACACAGCTGTATCAAATAATGAGGATCACGATCAGGTTCATGCAGAGCTTGCTGATGAATCAGGTGTGTTTGAGGAAGGAAACCTATAAAACATGCAGGACGGAGGCCCTCGAGGAATGGAGTTTGAGACCTGTGTCCTTGAGGATTAAAATGGGTATAATAGTAATCAGAGTTGGGCAATCAGGTCCAGAAAGTAAAAATCCTGCCAAAAGATTGGCTTTAACCACAGGTGCTTCTACTCAACTGGCAGGTAAACGAGTTATGCTCCACCAGTTGAGTAGAATCACCTGTGGCTAAAGCCAAACTGTTTCAGTTTTTTTTTTTTTTACTTTCTGGACCTGGATTTGCCAACCCTGATGATGATGATGAAGAAGAAGACGAAGAAGAAGAAGAAGAAGAAGAAGAAAAATTATTATTATTATTATTATAGAATTTGTTTTGGGTTACATGGAATTTATGTAATGCGATGATGAGATAAAAAAAAAAAAAGAATAAAATGGAGTAGAAAATAATGAGCCAGGTTAAAAAAACAAACAAACAAACATGGATACACACAACATTAGTGGCTGGCGATAAAGAACAAAACTCAATACAGATATTTATAAATAAAGTTTTTTTTTCCACCCCCCTCCCCTTGCTCATGTGACATCACTAGAGAAGCCTGAAACTGGCGGAAGTAGGGAGTTCTCGTTTACCTCCGTCAAAAACCAAGCAGGCTGCTGCTAGTACGTAATTTAAATAAAGTGTCCAATAAGCCGTGTAGAAATCTCGACAAAGCGCTCTTGGTTGCGCGGCTTTTTGCACATTCACCAAGAATCACCCAAAATGACAGCGGCGGTGTTTTTTGGTTGTACCTTCATTGCCTTCGGCCCTGCCATCGCTCTGTTCCTGTTTACCATCGCCCGGGAGCCTCTGAGGGTCATCTTTCTCATAGCAGGGTGAGTTGAAACGATTTCCCCGTGGAAGCTTAACACATCGTGGGCAAGGTTTATTTGGTCGTTTTTAGGTCGAGAAACGCCAGTCTGTGTCAGGCTAGCATGCTAGCCGAACGCGCTATTAGCTTTGTTTTGATTCACATTCACGAACACCGTCCATTGTGTTAGCTAGTGTTATTGTTCACTAGTCATCGTGTGAATGAGGCAACTCGTACTTTGAAATCAAGGCGCTTCTTAAATGGCTTATTTACTATTGCCTGGAAATAACGTGGCCGCCCTCAAAAATAATAATTCGATTAATTTAGTCTTTCTATACTGTCAACTAGGAGGTAATGTGTAGCGCTTATTCAGCAGATCTAGCAATCATCTTAATCCACAAGCAAAGCAAAGTTGATCAGTAACGGACATACATCATTATTCAACTCACAAACACGAAATAAAGCATGGTACATTCCAAAAACATTTATGTTAGTGTTAGGTTAATTGTTGTGGTGTCTACAAATGGCTGATGACTTGACCAGTCCAGGGCGTACCCTGCCTCTCATCCAGTGGGGTCCAATGTTCAGAACTGATGTTTTTCTTCCTACAAACGTCAAATTAAATTGTTCAGCAACATGTGAAAATACTCATAATAATCAATCTAGGAGGTAAGTGCCATCATGTTTTACATTTTCATGTAACTTGTTGTATGTGTTTGTTTTCTTCCAGAGCGTTTTTCTGGCTCGTTTCTCTCCTGCTGTCCTCTCTAGTTTGGTTCATCTCCGTTCAGATAAGTAATAAGGACAGTGCGGTTCAGCAGAAAGGCCTCCTCATCTTCGGCGTGGTGCTGTCTGTCCTCCTGCAGGAGACCTTCCGCTTCGCTTACTACAAGCTGCTGAAGTAAGCTATATCCCACACAGTTGTTCGGATGGTTAAATTTTAATATAGTAATATTTCTGTACAAATATGCCTTGAAAGCCAGACAGCTTTAGGGGTCAAACCGCTAGACTTCAGCATATTGTGCTTCTTTGAAATTACTTCCATTATGTGTGTTTAGCTTTTTCTTTGGCTTGTGTATTTATTTATTTTTTTGTAATTCCACTACGCCACAGAAAAGTACCAGTGATGGCAACGAGGAAAGTTGTTATGACCATATATTGTGAAATTGAAATTAAAGTTGGTCCTTGGTAGTGTTGTTATAACATTTTGACTTTGATACCATACCTCCATAAAGCAGCTAAAACTTCTTAAAACGCCAGTTAAAAAACAATGGAAGAATAAGTCACGTCTAAACAACCTCAAATTATTTTTATCTGTATTAAGATAAAGGGAAGATAAAGCAATAACTGGAGATTTTTTTTTTTTTTAACCATTAAAAAAAAAAACTCGCTTAACAATTTTATTTACTTCTTGTGGCATCCTATATAACCTCTGCTCATGTGTGCAACCAACCATAGAGGAGGAACTGGTTCGAAGACGGTCAAACACGGGCTAATGGTTGTTTTACTTTTGTTTGCCGCTTGTTGGAAAAATCTATAAAGTAATTCATGCACTTTGTAAAGCCAAATTTAATTAATGAATACCATAGTACCATGTTTTTCGGACTCTAAGCCACACCTTTTTCATAGTTTGGTTGGTTGGTGGCCACCTTCTTTAGCATGCTAGAAAGGTGGCGGTAATGAACCAAAAGTATTTGACAAACGCCAAAAGTAAGTAGAAGAAATGGAAGGAGTAGAAGCTCTATATCTATGAGAAGTAGTAGTAGGAGTAGTCATGGCAACTATGTGACATATCAGTAGTTTAAAATGCCACACACCATGTATCACCTTTCAGCCACTGACATTCATATTATCTAACGATGCCTGCCGTTTACAATATTGTTGTATAGCGTCTGTGCATTTGTGTTTGCAGGAAAGCAAATGAAGGGCTCCTCACCCTCAGTCAGGAGGAAACTATGCCAATCTCCATACGACAACTGGCCTATGGTATACTTCCAAAAATAACAGAAAATAAAACTCTGCTTTTATCATGGTGGTGCTGAGCTTAACTGAAACTGAACAACCACATTATTTTACTGTATATATTATAATGTTGTTATGCTATTTCCACTGCACTAAATAACTTGGTAATTCAACTCACCAAACTACAACAGCATGCTAAGATCATTTTGGGATACTCAAACTTTGTTGAACATCGTGCTGTCATTAGTTTGTCCGGAAATCATACACTAAAGTAGTTATGATTTAGAATTGATTATGAACATGTTTTTTAAAAAATGTATTTATTATTGTTGGGCAATAACTCACCATGTCAGCAGTGTAGTTCCTGTCATGTCAGTTCCTGTCTTGCTTGTGATCTATTCCAGTGTCTGGCCTTGGTTTTGGATTCATGAGTGGCGCATTTTCTGTGGTGAACATTCTGGCTGACTCTGTTGGCCCGGGAACTATCGGGATCCATGGAGACTCGCAGCACTACTTTTTGTCTTCAGGTATCACTTTTATTTTCAGTTTGCATGGTCATACTGTAGGCCCAGGGGTTCTGAACCTTTTTGACAGACAGTGACAAAAGGGCCCGGGGCCTAATCAGGAATTATGGTTTGTGTTGAAATATTATTGACTTATTTAGGGATGGGTGATATAGCTTAAAAATGATATTGCAATACTTCAAGGAAATTTGCAGTGACAATATTTTAGAAGATATGGCTAATGCAATATATTTGTGATTGATTTGATTGAATAACATTTTTACTGCACACAATATTTAAGCAACCTTTTCTTTCCCCCAAATGAAATGTAAACTTGAAACAGAAACTGGCAATGTCTAACCATAACATAACTGCTTAAAAGTTAAGCAATAAATAAATCAACATTTTAGAATACATGTAAACAAAACCAAAGAAAACACACACCTTCAAAAGTCATCGGCCCCGTTGTTTCGTTACACACACCTGTTTGTGATGTTACAGATTCCCTGAGTCAAGAAAATTCAGTATTTCCTCCTGTGTGATCCTCGGGTCATAGAGGCAAAAAAAGAAAAAAAAATCACTGATATGATAGCAGCCAGTTTGTGGCATCATGCTTTGTTCATCGCAGGAAAACGTGTTGTTGAAAAATGTTTTTATCCTGCAATTGGGTATCTTGGTCAAACAATATGCGACAGCTTCAGTATTTTTGTTGTTGTTGTTGTCTTAAGGAGTGCGTCTAACGAGTGCTCCAACAATGCTCAGTTAAAAGTTTAGTTGAATACGCTGCCCCGCAGCCCTCGCAGCCCACAGGTGCAAGATTGAAATTATTTTGAGGCCCAATAGTTGCCACTTATGAGCCTCAGCCACCATGGTTAACAAGACAATTGTAATTCTTCCATATGTGTACCACCTACAAACTGCCAGGTGTACAGTGTATGCAAAAGGTCTATACAGTAGACCCTTGTCATTTGTGGGGGTGATAGAGAGTAGCCCTGCTGTGAATACCAAAAATTTGTGTCTAATTAATGCTCCCCATAAAGGTATATAATTGCCTATACATACCACAAGATGGTGGCAAAGTGCAACTTTAGTCTAACTAAAGCTCCCCAACTTGCCTAAATATACAGTAGTTCCTTAGCACCAAGATGCCACGAGACTTCATCAAAGCAATTCTTGTATTGTTTTTGGCCTGAGTATTAAGAACAAAACACGAGTAGTGGATTTTTTTTTCTTCAGTGAATGGGTTCGAAAAAGAAATTGTGAATTTGCAAATGCTGATGTAGTCTTATTACTGCTCATGTGGGAAGAAATCAGAAAAAAATGTTTTTGAGACATAGCAGCATGGCGTGACCAGGTGTGACTATTCCAGCACAATAGTCCACATGGCCAGTTTTTGACCCAAGCGTGGTGCCCCCTTTTCCTGCAGATCATGTCACTTTTTAACTTAAAATCAAACCCTGTTTAGTTTACTAGTCCATCACAACCTGCCTAGAGAAAATGTTGTTGTTTTTTTCCCCACATCCTGTTATTTAAGTCACAGGACTATATGCACAATGATCTCCCCATTCTCCTGCATTATGGCAGACTGGGACAGAGTTTATAGTATACTACGAATGATGTTCACTATTGAAAGTCTTCCTTCTCTTCCCTTCCTAGCATTCATGACCATGGCCATTATCCTTCTCCACATGTTCTGGGGTGTGGTCTTCTTTGATGCCTGCGAGAAGCAACAATGGTGGGCAGTTGCTGCCGTTGTCATCAGCCACCTCGTCGTTTCCTGCCTGGTGAGTGATGTGCGACGTTAAAGGGGTTGGGGGCTCACATTGGAAAGACGCAAGCTTGCCTACGCCATGACTGCGTTTACATGTAGTCAATATCAGGATACTGACGGCACTGGAGAATTGGATTTTGTGTCGCATAGTGATGTCAGGACAGTCAAATCCAGTATGTGTTTGGAACTGTTCAAACTGAGACGTATCCTGTCCAAATCGGATATGAAGCAACCTTCCGAATGTGGGGTCAGTCCGTCCTGCAAAAATCATGTTATGTACTTTGTGATTGTTTAAACTAGAAATGAGCCATCTTTTTGGATGGGCTAAAAATCGGATTTTGGTTGGCAGTCTGAAAAAGGCCTAAATCCTCTCTCACCGCTGTCATGTGGTAACTAGGTAGCATTTGTTAACAGTTCTCTTTAAGTTCAATGTGTAGTTGTAATTAATGGTAATGTTTTACCTTATACCACTGGCTTTAGTTGATCTGTCTCCTTTTACAGACTTTCCAGAACCCGGAGTATGTTGCCAGCCTGGTTCCCACCTACGTTATCTTGTTCCTAATGGGCATGTGGGCCTTCTACTCTGCTGGTGGCTCCCTCAGGAACCTCAAACTTTGCTTGACCTGCAAAGACAAAGATTTCCTGCTTGCCAACCACCGGCCCAGATAACGCAACACTCCAGGGAGCTCGCAGGAGTCTCCATCCAAAGATCACACACTTACACACTCACATATGCACTGAACACCATGAGAGTGTGCTTGTTCTGTTGATCTGAATTTTTAATTTCAACTATTTTTTTTTTTTTTTTTTTTTTCTTCTCATGAATGGAGGACATGTAAAAGCAGTGACAGATTTGCAGAGGAAAGGTAACATAAGAGAGAGATTCACATCTGTTTCGGTAGAGCTCAATTTGTTTATGCTCACAAATATGAACTTCGGTGCTGAGTAGTGCCCATGTTTTTAATTTGCTGTGATTATACAGGGAGTATCATTGTTGAGTGTCACCGCACCAACATTTTATATATTGCTCAAGATTTAAACCTTCATACAGGTTTTCATTTTAGTCATGGGTCATATTTTTAGAAGGGTCCATTTTCAAAAATGAATTAAAAAAATGTGTTATGGACATCATTGCCACTGAGTAAATGCTTGACAACAGCGCAATGCAAGTTATGATTTTTTCAAAAATATTTGAGGCTTGAGCAATGTTTTAATTGACACGGTTTGTCATTATCAAGAACAAATTGAGCTGTGAGAGCTTTGTAATTTAAGGAATGTTTTGTTTCTTTGTTGCCTTTAATGATTTAGCCGATCACAGTGTCTAATATTTTAGGAATTTGGGTTAAGTATAATGGTGCAGCGTTCCTTTTATCTTCTGCATCCGAGGCGAGTTGTACTGGAACTGTAAGTGTCAGATGTTTAGATAAGTGTGCCAATCTTCTCTTTGTATTAAGTTTAAAAAAAAAAAGAAAAAAAAAGGCTAAATTCGGATACAAGTCTGGATGCGAATGAAATAATTGTTTTGAAGCAGGAAGATGCAGGAGAGAAGCATCATTTGTTTGCATTACAATTCAAATAAATTTGTTTGTTGCATTGCGTTATAAAATGTTGCCTGTTGTTATCGACATCAGTGGTTCTTAACGTTTGATCGAACCCTAGAAGTTTGGTGAGTCAGTCTGGGGTTCGGCGAAGGTCAAGAAGACACACTTGAGACTTGGCTCACATGATTTGTGATTTTACGCCCCGCTTGGCCATCATTGTCTGCAGGTGCATGGAAGCTCTCCGCTCATTAAAAAGCATTGGATTTTGGATTCTTTCAATTTCAAAATCTGATGAAATGTTTGACTACTACATCAATCAGCCTATTCTAAAAGAAAACATTTGAAGTTGTGTCTGCTGTAAGTGATGGTGACATTTCAGAGCGTGATATAATGTGTCAAACAGTACATTAGGACAATCGCATGTCTGTTTTGCGCATTTTCACAAAATTTGCTTGAAAAATTATATACATTTGGATGGAAACCTGACTATTGAGTCGTTTCAACATGAGTGTCAGGTTCTCCGTTGAGAGACATTTGCACTGAAAGAGCAGCTGAATCAAAACATCCTTGAACCAAAAAGTTTGAAAAACAATGACAAACTGAAGACATTCGCCTGCTTTTTCAGTCAATTTAGCAGAAATGCAATGCTAAGTAAAAAGTGTGACATTTTTATTTTTATTTTACCATGGTGTTTATTAAACATTGCATAAAAGTAACTGAAACTTACGACGGCGTATTAGGGCCACGTGGATTTTTTTTTAGAGGGTGGGGCAATATGACGAGAAAAAAGGGCCACTTTTTTTCTCGTCATATTAAAAAATGGCAAATTTGCCACTTTTATTTCGACCCCGCCCTCTCATATATATGTATGTATGTGTGTGTATATATATATATATATATATATATATATATATATATATATATATATATATATATACACATACATACATACATACATACATACATACATATATATATACATACATACATACATACATACATACATACATATATATATATATATATATATATATATATATATATATATATATATATATATATATATATATATATATATATATATATATATATATAAACACGAACTCGGTGTTTGACAAACCTTTCGGCAGTAATTAAAGCCCCAATTATTTGATACAAAATCTGAAAAGTTATATTCGGCGCAAATATTTTGTCCATCTTATGATTCTGGAAATCCGTATACATGTACAAAACAAAAATATCCCTGTTCACAAGCACTGCAGTGGCAACGTAAGATGGCTGCCCTCTGGCTTCAGGCGGAAGGGGCCTAGGTATATGTGACGTCACTTCTGATTGTTTATTTCCGGTCGCCATCTTGGGCGGTTAGTAAATTGAGTGATATGTTGTTTGCATTAGCAGCTTCTCGGCTGTTGTGATGGTACGCTGCTGCTGCGTCGCAGGGTGCTCTAACAAAGCTAAGAGAGATAAAGATAAATTATTCTACCGTATTCTGAAGATAATTATGCACCAAGAAGGTTTGATTGATTCAAAAATAATTCCTCTGCAAAATGTTCATAAAACAGAAATGTACACTGATTTTAAATCAGTTTTAACGTAAACTTCAACATTGACTGTTTTGGTCACTATCTCTAACCAGCTCAATCATGACCTCCTTTTCAGAATAACCGACGTCGGATGCAATTGACTTCTACAGTGACTAAGATTCGGAAGAAAGTTCAGAGAAGAAGAAGAAGTATCCAACTGTGAGAGCAAGATCCAAGATGACTGAAGCTCACTGGGCTGTGGATGCAGGTATAGCATGAAGCGCTTTGCATGCATGGAAAATGCAGCTCATGATACCCACACGGTTCTCACCCTTTTATAATGCAAAATGAAGAATAAATCTGCTCAAGAGGACATGGCAACAGCTTCTAAATGATGCTGAGGATATGTGATGTGACATAGTTTGGTGTTAATGAGGCAATAGTCAGGGCTGATTTGTGCAATGAGCTAAATGTAAACAACGGTGTGCTGGCCAGGGCACAGGCAAGAAGAGAAATGACTCCAAGGTGCGATTCAGTAGCATTTACTGGTCTGATATTTGCAGCGAAATGTACATTGATGCACAGCAATAATAAAAGATGAGAGATTTCAGATGCTAGAGTCTTTAAAACAAGCCAACGAAAATAGGAATCAACTCAACTCAAACAAAATGACGCCATCTAGTGGCCATAAAAAGTAACTACACTAAGTGACATGAACACACAACCTAAAATTCCTTTGCCTTCATTCTATTAGGCAGTGTGTATGAGCATTAAATGTGCACCTGCAAACGTGGCAGGGGAAACGGCACTCTTTGTGTAGAATGAGAGTGGCTGTAT
The DNA here is from genome assembly GCF_051991245.1 of Festucalex cinctus. Classification (NCBI taxonomy): domain Eukaryota; kingdom Metazoa; phylum Chordata; class Actinopteri; order Syngnathiformes; family Syngnathidae; genus Festucalex; species Festucalex cinctus. Next base: position 14,899,977 of record NC_135414.1, on the reverse strand, counting down.
TTAAAACAAGCTCATCCATTACACATGCACCTCTATGTTTAAAAGCAAACAAAATCCACACTACGCAAATGCTGTGTTATTGAATTTATAGGGAGAAGAGAACTAAGCTTAATGAAAGAACAATTCAAGATTGTTAATGGAATTCTGATTGAGTTTTATTTACTATTAAGCATGTACCTTGGATTTGTCTTTTGTTTTAGTGGAAAAGAGTGATAATCCGATGTCAATGGACTCCGACCCATCCGTCCAGAAACATGGACAGAAGAGAAGGGAGCTGGATTGGTTCAACATAACGCAGAAGAGAAAACAGGCAAGGAATTCATCAGCACCAGCAGCAGCAGCAACAGCAGCAGCAGCAGCAGTTGATATTCCCCCATTAGACTGTCCTAAAGAAGGCATCAATCCTCCTGCTGGAAGCAAGATTCTTACTGAAGAATTTGCAGCGACATCAGCCTCTCTTGAGCCAGAATTTCAAGCCCTCGAGAATCAGCATATGTTGTTTCAAGAAGAAATAGATGGGATTGGACTAAATGAGATGAGTCTCCAAAACGATGATAAGGTGAAGACTCTTACTGGCTTACCAACAGTTTCACTTTTGATGACACTGTTTCATTTTGTAGCCCCTTTTCTGAAACCCCAGTCAGACATGACCTCGTTTCAGCAGTATATGCTTACTTTAATTAAGCTTAGAATGAACTTGTCTTTTGACTTTCTTGCCTATTATTTTGACATTGAATCCGCCACTGTTTCCAAACTTTTCAAACACTGTATCAACGTCATGTATCGTAGGCTGGTGCCGTGTTTAGTTATATGGCCAGACAGGGAATCATTGAAATATTCTCTTCCGTCTGCATTTCGGAACAGTATCTTCGAAAAGACTGTCTGCATTATTGACTCTTTAGAAATAGTCATAGAGAAACCAAGTAGCTTGTTAGCCAGTGCAGAATGTCACACAGCATTCAAGTCACAGCATACAATGAAATACTTAATTGCCTTTTGCCCACAAGGTTCCATTTGTTTCATTTCAAATGGCTGGGGAGGTCGCACAAGTGATAAGTTCATCACAGAGCAAAGCAATTTTTTACGTCATTTGCTCCGAGGTGACCTAGTTTTAGCAAACCAATGTTTTAACGTTAGCCAGAGTGTACAATCACATCAAGCAGAAATGAAGATTCCAGCATTCACTCGTGGCAAAAAACAGTTAGATCCTGTTAACTTGGTGGACACCAGCTGCTTACCATTTAAGATTCGCTTTGACAGAATCAGCTGCCTTCTTTGTCAAAAGTACAAAATTTTGCAAAGCACTTTACCCGTAGATTTCACCGACGTTGATACAGATGATGTGACTTATCTTGACAAAATTGTTCACATTTGTTCTGGTCTTATGAATGTCTCGCAATCTGTTGTATCTTTTTAGTAACTGTATGCTTTATTTAAGGAAATGAAAAGTTGGCATTGAAACAGATGTATATACTTGTATATTTTTTCCATTTACTGTAAATAAACCAACATAGTGTACATTACTGGACTCCTCCTGTGCTCTTTGTTTCTTTATTTTACTTGCGCGTCAGCTCACGATTCATCATAACAGCCTACCAGTAAATACACAACTGAACACCCGTTTAAGTGGGAATGAGTGGAGTGCAAATAATTACGAATGTTGTACATGTCGACAACAAATACACCATGAATGGTAAAAATTAAAACAGGGCGTCACATTACCACGTTGCGCCAAAGTCCAGTCCAAGAGAGCCTCTATTCCAAACAGTTTTCCATGTTTCCCAACACAATCAAATCAATTGATGACCTCATCAGCAAGCTCTACAGAAGCCGGATAATCCTGGTTATTTGATTCAGGTGTGTTGGAGGAGGGAGACACGGCTCTTTAGGACTGTACTTGGGCACCCTTGGCTTAAACGTTTTTAAATGTACACCTGTTTGCTGGTTAAATTAGACGTACATGTACAGGCAATCAACGTTTTGGTTCAACATTGTAGAGCCCCCAAAATGTGTCTCCGCCCTCCCCTTTTCCCTTTTGATCTTGTTTCCATTCATGAAAACTGAACCCCGCCTCACCCTCCTCACTGTGTGTGTACTGGGATCTCCGTGGGCCCCATTTACTGAAATGGAGATGCGGATTTATTAGGGGACTTTTCAGGAACACGGAATGATCACCACATTGATCAGCTTTGTTTGGACTTAGAGCGTTCACTTGCTGCTGGCATGCTAACCGCGTGCCCACACTACTATTGTTTACTGTAATCTATTACTAGCCTGGCAAACCACACTCACTTTCTCGAGCGAAAAAAAGTTGGTCTGGTCACTCATAGGTCACTCGGCCGTTGAAGGCGATTTCAGTCTGGCTCACTGACCGTGCAATCAAATTATTTTATTTGCTGTGAGGTATATTTCGTTAGTATCGTCACTCTTCAGCGCCAGAAGTTTATAACCACGTGATTTTTACAACAATGACACAAGTCATGAATTTACAACGTATCCGCCCACTGCTGCTTGATGCTGTGTCATTTCAGAAACATGCATTAGGTTAAGTGAAAAATCAAAATTGTCCATAGGCGTGAGTGCGACTGGTTATTTGTCTCGTCAGATGATGGCTGCAGCTCCTGACCCCTGACCCTAATGAGGGCAAGAACTATAGTGGTGTCCAGACTATGGCTCGGGGAGCATTTGTGGCTCACCATCCATTTTTAAGCGGCCAGTAATATATATCACAGTAAATATATGACATCTGCTACTAATTTGTTTTTTTATACAGTGTTCACTTTTTGTGGCCTCGCTGTATTACAAATTTTTTAAATGCAATTTTGCATGTATTTTTTTTTTAAACAGTAATGTACCTTTTTTTTTTTATATATATATAAAATTTATGAAGGCTTGAACATTAAGAATGTTTAAACAAGAGAGAAATGTGAGAAAAAGGAAATGCCTCGATGAGATTAGTGTATAAACTGTGTGGTGAGGGGTTTTAGAGCCTTAAAATATTTATAATAAATGTAAAACATAAAGCTAACTACTTTGCTCATTTCATTTATTGTGGGTATTTTTTGGAATCTAACCCCAGCGGAAAACAAGGGAACACTGTACTGTAGAGCTTTTATAAATATATGCAAATTAAATATTTACAATTAATTAAGCAACTAACATATGCCTTCTGTCACTGTGGAGAATATACATCATTAATATTTACAAGCAAATAAGGTCCAACTTGTGAAAATATCACATGAATAATTAAAAAGTAACTGCTTTAAAAATGGGTCTTCTTGTGACTAATTTGCTTGTAAATTTGGAGATGGGATTTGGCTGCTGTTCAGTGCAGGGGCTGATATTTTCTGGTGGGTTACAAGATTTCGACCACCCCAAAATCTTGTAAAATCCTAAACTGTTTGCCTTACAGAAAGCTGTTAATTTCCATCCATCCATCCATTTTCTTGACCGCTTATTCCTCACAGGGGTCGCGGGGGTTGCTGGCGCCTATCTCAGCTGGCTCTGGGCAGTAGGCAGGGGACACCCTGGACTGGTTGCCAGCCAATCGCAGAGCTGTTAATTTAACAGGAAAAAACAACAAAAAACACACTGTAATCTAAAAGCAATATACAATTGGTTGATTGATTTATTTTGTTGTCTTTGATCAATTAAAGTAAAAAAATAAAAAATAAAAAATCCAAGTGGCCCTTGTATCCTTCAATTTTTCTGTATGTGGCCCTCAGAGGAAAAAGTTTGGACACCCTTGATCTATATAAATGAATGTAATTGATAAATTTACCTGCCTTGTAGCCTCTTCACAGACGAGTGTTTGGACAATGTCACAGTTTTAACCCCACCCATAAGCTTAAACTCACCCACCTATGCATATTTTATGCTAATGAGCCGGTGCACCAGCTCTTTAAGTGCACGCCAAGCGCCTGGAGGATGAGCCGGATGGAGAAGAGCAGGCAACAGCGGGAGTCCAGCCGGGCGGTTTTCACCAGGTGATGCTGTCGAAACCTGACTGAGGATCTGCAAAACACGAATGGATCCACACTTAGGACTTAGCTGGAAAAGGCTTTTGAACTTTTTATTTTTCTATTTTATCTTAATTTATCAAGGTGAGTCAAGTTGATGAAATGGTGATACAACTTACAAGGAAAAAAAGGAAGCGATAAAATTATGAGTTTATTTGCTTTTCCATTCTGTATTTGTGAGCAATATTACTCTCATGAATCTTTACCTTTATTTTAGTGCAACTTTCAAGGAATGATGTGGACGTGGAAAATTCTAACTCAGATGGAATATTTAAGTAAGTTGTTTCAAAGGTTTTCCTTTACATTCTTCTATGTCATTTTCATTATTTTAAATTTATTTTTTTAAACAATATAAGAATTACTTAATTATATTTACAGTAGTTGTCTGTAATTCAAAAACAGCCTTGAATTTATATGTAAAAAAAAAAGAAACACTAAACTTAAATTGCCTTCTTTTATATATATTTAGATATACAATTATATATCGTATTTATTTATGTTTTTGAAGATGGCAATAGACACAATTTTGACACAGGTTTTTGGATGAACTAGTTAAATAGGCAGACGTTGATTATTCCCTTGGTTGACAGTTTGGTTTTCTGGTAGTTTGGCTGATGGGGAATCATGACGGAAAGCAGCAGCAGAAACAGACCTGTCCTTGTTCTTTCTCCTAACAGCAACAGCACCAGGATAAAGCAGCAGAAATGGGACACCACTTCCCAGGAAAGGCAGGTAGGCAGCAACATTCGCCGTCCTTGCTGATGGAGTTGCGGGGCCAGAGAGATCACCCTAAAAATCTTAACCCTTCACCAAAGCATGAGTCGAGAGAGAAGCTTGTAACAACTTTCTTGGCAGGCTCGTCTCACATAATGTATTGCCCGTTTTTGCTTATATAGTTGTTTCTGCTTTTTTTTTATTTTAAAGCATGGTATTTGAGCCAAAGTATAAATAGACATATTATGTCAGATTTTATATTTTGTGTGCATTTTTGTTTTTAATTTTTGACCAAATTAGCACTTGTGCAACTTACTAAACAAAAACAAAATGTCTTGATTTTTTTTTATACATATATATTTTATTCCTTTAAATAAATAAATATGTACACTCCATCAGCTAGGTCTTGTAAATTAACATGAGGTAAATAATTTTAATGGCAAAATTCATTAGTTCAAACAGTTTACTTTTTACACATACAAATCACTCAAAAAAGTGCTCTTAAGTCAAGCTACTCTGAAAATGCATGGAAAATATATTTCCAAAATGGTGAAAAATAAACAGAAAATCTATTACATAAAAAAACCCCAATATTTCTTCTGTAGGAACAGATGTGAGAAATTCCCTGTAGGAATACAAAAACTCTTCCATTGTGTTGTTATCATCTACCAGTGCCTCTATCAGCCCCAATGTGCTTGTTTTTTTTTTTGTCCAACTCTCCGTTGGCTCAGAAAGGAGTGAGAATCCGGTCCAAACTACAGATGCTATAAAAAGGAACAAAATGATTAGCAGCAAAGGTCGCAGGCGCACGGAGCTGATCTATCTCATGAGGAGAGTTTAACAAAACTGTTTATTTGCTTTGACATTTGGGTCAGCTGCACTGTGGCCATTTCGGTTTAATTTCGCTTGCTGACCTTTGATGAATAATTAATTGTGTAGAGAACCTCTATGCCCCACAATACTCTCCTTTGCCATCTGTTTTGTTCCTACTGTTTGAGATGAAAGTCTTGGCTTGAGAGCTCAGGTATCCACGGAGTCTCAAGTCGAGAAGCATCTTTTGTTTTGTCTGCTGAAGAGAACCATCCATCCATCCATCCATCCATCCATCCATCCATCCATCCATCCATCCATCCATCCATCCATCCATCCATCCATCCATCCATCCATCCATCCAACTTGTACATTTGTTTCAAGTTGGGCTGTCAAAATTACTGTATTAATTTTGAGTTAATTTAAGTACTTGGAAGGCCTGTATGGGGGTAATTCCAGTTGTAATGCACCAGACACGTCCAAGTCAAAATTTAGCAGTAATAAATTTAATAATAATGCATATATTTGTGGAGACTGGGGTCAAGTTGTATTTTACAATTTTCAAATGTGCAGAATTTCACAAGCTACTTCATGTTAAACATTAGATAGCTCATAAAATGAAAAGAAAAATACACTGATCTGTCACCAACGTCTTACAAATACAATTATGCCATCTTGTGGCAGAAAAATGACCTCAACACAAATCAATATCACAATCGTTTTTTGTTTTAGTTTTTTTTTTACAGTACAGTACATCTTTCTAATTTTCACCCAATTTTATGAATTCTTATGAGTTTAATGTTTTTTTTCACTTTTATGTTAAGAGTATGAAAACTTGGGGAAAAAAAGATGATATATTTCATTGTACATTTAGAATTTATATAACATTAACAATTAATCATGAGTTTACTATTGAAGTCATGCGATGAATTAATTACAATTAAAAGTTTTAATCTCCTGACACCCCTAGTTTCATGTAAAACATAATTTTAACTCATTGACTGTATTCAGTGGTAGACACTGACTTCAGCGGTGCACTTGTTCTTAATGCATTCCAAAGCAACAGCTGTGGTGTCATAACTGCTAAAAATGGAAACTTCAACAAAATGCAGGGAAAGTTCCAATACTTGAATAAACAGAATCAAGGAAATGGAAAATCTAATGTGCGGAGTGATGAATGGCTTGTATAGGGATGGTCCGAGTGGTCATCCATCCTTTAAATTCATTCGCTCCCAGCCATTTTCACAGAAGCAATCCCATTCGCTCCCGGCTGTTTTACTGGATTTGACTGATTTTGCAAGGCCCACAGAATATTGTGTTCGATTGCTATAAAACATGGAATCTATCAAAAGAAATATTAAAGTGTCCTCTTTCATCAGGAAAAAAAAAGTATATTTCTATCTGTTTCCGTTTTTCAGCAATTCCTATTAGAATATAGCTAAGTTTAATCATTTTTCACAAAACTATTTATAATTTTGAGTAACTGAGCTTTTTTTTTTTTTTTTCAACATGGCCCTGGAAAATCTCTTTTGCTCTGCTGCCACTTGCTGGCTGTTTGTATAATAAGTACCATTTCTGCAACCGTTCTCTGCAGTTGGGAGACTGGTATCAAAGACTTCTGTATGTTCTAGCATTAAAAAAAAACAAAAAAAACCGTATAAATACGTCTTTGGGACACTTAAAACATATTTAAAAAATGTGTTTATACGTTTTGGGGAGCAAATGAGTTAAAATGACTAAGCAGGTCTCTGTTACCTTGACATCTTCATGTCCATGTGTTTAACTGAGCGGAAACCAAATCCATGGCAGCTTCCCAAATGTCAGATCTCAAAACCACTTGCCCTTGATTGCAATCAGTCAAATAAAAAACAAGTTTAAAGTACTGTTCTGTTTCTTTTAGGAATTTCAATCAACAAATGTGTCATTAATTCCCAACACATCCTCCTCCATGGACTCGCCCGTCAGTCAAAGCGACACAACCACCACCTACAATGACATGTCGAAGTCAACGTTGATCTCACAAAGAAGACTGGACAAAGAAAACTTGAATTTGACAAACTTTTCAACAATTGTACCAGCTGGTACATCAAGAACTGAACAATCCACGCCACTTCAAGTAACCACAGCATCTGTCCACAAATCACCAAATAGAACAACAGCATCCAGCATGGATCCAACCAAAGCTCCATCCAAACCATCCTTAACCACCTCAGCAATGTCGAAGCCATCCCCAACACAGACAGTGCTCAGCGGCCAATCGCCAACCACTGTAGCCTCAGCCATCCAATCAGGCAGCATTACAACATCCTCACATACAACGCTAGCCAGCAAATCCTCAGTTAGTTCATCTACTCAAGCAACGATGCAAACGAGCCAGTCATCCTCCAGCCAATCAACAGCAAGACCAGTGGACCAATCCGTAGCTTCTCTAACCACTCCATCCAGAAATAGATCACAAACAACAAACACACTGTCAAATTTGTCACTATCTGATACAGTAAAAGTATCAACTAACACAACAGAGAAGCCTGCAAACAGAATCTTCTCGAGTGAAGAACGTCCAATCAACGCTTCAGTTTTCACCAGAAAGGCAAAAGAAGCCCTGAGGTTTCATATGGTTTCAGGTACATTTTCACTTGTATCAATTCAAGAATGAATGTATCCAATCGATGTTAGAAATCAGTGGTAACTTGAGCTTTTCTGTGTGGGGCTTGTTATCGTGGGTTTACCCATGGTACACCGGTTTACAACTGTTCAAACACCCCCACTTAGCGAACAGAAGGAAAACAGTCTTTGCCTTACTAATTAAGCCTGATACCTGTACTTGTGTGTGATGTGGATGGGTGGACACACATGCTGTGAGTTCGTCCACCAAGCAGATGGTGTTAAAAGGCCAAATGTCTTGAGGAGCCTTTGTTTGCTGTTTGGTGATGTGTACTGGCAATTTGTAGGGGCTTCACAATTTTGAAGCTTGGTTATACACTTTGTGATTGTTTGTTGACTAGCCCAAGGTCCAAAGAACGGTTAGTAGATGGATAACTCATTCACTGCCAGCCCAGTAAAAATGGATCTTTGACGTGTATCGCCGTCAATGGCACTGAATGAGTTAATCTATGTATGAAAAGCCATTTTCAAGAAATGTTGCCAAATATAATTGAAAAACATTACCATCCATTTATTCAATCAGTTGTAGCTGTTCCCAGCTGAATTTGGGAAACAGTCGGGTCAACTCCCTAAAGTGGTCGCCAATATCACAGGCCATAAAAAGTAGGGATGGGCGAATACCGATACCAGGTATCGGTATCGGTGTCAATACCAGCCTTATTTTAAGATGTCGGTACTCGTGATGATGGCCGATATCAGTATTGGCTGCTCTTGTGGCTGTTTTATAATCAGGAAGTTGAAATTAGAAATGAGAGGAATAGAAAATTGTCATTAATTTCTATTATTATTATTATTATTATTATTATTATTATTATTATTATTATTATTATTATTATTATTATTTATTAACAAAAATACTATTTTGAAAATTTATTTAAAATATTTCAAATCATTTGTCATTTTTTTGGAGGAATTTTATGTAGTGTCGGCATTTGGTGGACTACTCAAGAGTTGAGAATTGGTATCAGTCTGGAAGAAAAGTGGTATTGAACATCTCTAATGAAAAGCATTTGCTACTGTGAATTCAACAAAAAAATGCACTAATGGAATGGCTACTAGGTCATCATGGTCCTGCGCAACAGTGTACTGTAATTGCTAATTGCAGTTTGAATTGGGTATTTCCGAGTGGGTCGTATGGTTTTAGGAAAGCTAAATTGATCTTTTTTTTTTTTTTCTTTTTGTAGAGTCATGCTCGTTGAAATGCCTGAACGGTGGTTGGTGCACGCCGTCTAAGTCATGTGACTGCAGCTTATTTCAGGCCACTGGACACAGGTGTCAAACAGGTATGCCTTAAAAATAATAATAATAAAAAAATCGGGTAAGTGAAAAAACAACAATGTTGACACATTCACACGTTTTATCACTCTTTCGCTTTCTTAAGCCTAAACGTTCTGATTCAGTCTTGATTATTTTGAACGTCCTGATTCATGTGCTCAGTTCCAAATCCTGGCTTTGAGAGGGAGATGACATGCAGGGCCTGGGGTCAATACAACTTTGAGACATTTGATGGCCTCTACTACTACTTCCCTGGCCGATGCACATATACACTGATGAAAGACTGTGAGGAAACCACTCAGGCCAGCATTGTTGTACAGGTGAGTTGTGAACATGAGGACTGTAACTTTTATGTTTGTTTGTTTGTTTTAATAATGAAAGTAAAAATAGTAAAAATATAGTAAAAATGTCAGGCTTTATGAGTCAGTTCCCTATATCCGATTCATTGCCGTTTTTGGATGTGGATACTATATTTGAGCAACACATTTGAGCAGCAGTATGTTGTCTTGTAAGGCAAAAAAAGGGGAAAAGCCCCCCCAAATTATTACAAAATACAACTCGCCATAACGCACTGAATGTCATTGTTATAATTAGTGGGATCCCTATGGAATCAGAATCCTGCCAATATTTGAAACCTCGTAATAAGGGTTTGAATCTCCGACAACATTTTTGTATGACTGAAAATTGGTTTTGAATCTCCAAAAAATTGTTTTGAATCTCCAAAATTTTGTTTTGAATCCCCAAAAATATTTTTTGAATGACTGAAAAATCTCTGAAAAAGCTTTAAAATAGAACTAACTAAGAAAAGTGTTTCACCCACAAATTTTCAGAGGTTCAAAACGGTCACAAGCCGAGTTTCAAAAAATACATTTTGTCATTGTTCTACCTTGGCATTGATTTGTTTCTCATTTTTGAAACCAGGCTGTAAACTCTGAACGTCCTCAAAACGTTGAATTTTTTTTTGCAAACCTGAAAACTGGATTCAAATCTCCAAAAAGAATATTAAATCATTCAAAAAGCCAACAATTTTTTTTTTTCTAATTTCATTTTACAGTGTTTCACCCACAAACTTTCAGAGGTGCAAAACGGTCACAAGCCGAATTTCAAAAAAGGCATTGTGGCATTGATTTGTTTCCTATTATTGAAACCTATAAATGGTGATCATTTTTAAAACTTGTAACTTTAAGGTTGAAAGACTGAAAATGTTTTCCAATGTTATTTTGAAACTGCAAGTTGGGGGGGGGGGGGGGGGGGGGTATTTCAACACAGTGTCAGAAGAGAATTCTTGTTACTTGTTTAATACCTAATTTGCATATTTAGAAAAGCTCTATGGACACCATGCTTTATTGGCATTGTTTTTTTATGAGAATTTTGGTCAATTTTGAATATTAAGCTGTCATGGGTGTTAAGAGCTTAGAGGTCCCACTCTACTGATTGACAAACACGCTCAATATATAAAATAATCACATCATAATAAAGCTGTAACTGTAAAAGCAAATTGAATGTCATCATGTAAAGGGGTGTGTGTTTCAAAAAGAACGTGTATGTTTTTCATGTGCAAAGCATCTTTCTGTTCGCAGGTGCACAATAACCCAGGCTGTGGCTCCAAGCCTTACAGCTGCCAGCGCTCAGTCAGCCTCTTCCTTCCATGGGAGGGCGAGATCCGGTTACACGCCACTGATGTGACATTCAAAGGGCAAAGGTTAGGTGTGGAAACGAGATGAAAACATTCTTGTGTATTATTTGAGATTCATTTGCATAAATGATTCCAATTGTGTTTTATGCTAATTACTGCAGCAGTCAATTATTTGCTGAATTCATGTGTTATTTTCCCGAGTGTTGAACGTTTCACCTTTTTTTTAAAAGCAGTAGCCACATACGAAAAAAAAAACCCTTCTGTTTTTCTGACTATTTTTTTGGGGGGAGCTTTGTTTGTTTTTTTTTTGTTTTTTTTTAGTAATTATTTTTTATTTTTCTATTTTACTGATTTTTTTCTGTCCTAAAAAATATATTAAAAAAACAGGGAAAAAAATTATTCAGAAAAACAGGAGAAAAAAATATTCTGAAAAACAGAAAATAATTAATTCCAAAAAACAGTTTTTCTGAATATTTTTTCCCTGTTTTTTGAATATTTTTTTTTATGACAGAAAAAAATATTCAGTAAAAAAAAAAAAAAAAAAAAAAAAAAAATATATATATATATATATATATATATATATATATATATATATATATATATATATATATATATATATATATATATATATATATATGAAAGACAGAAAAAAAATAACTACAAAAAAAACAAGGTTCCCTAAAAAATTAGTCAGAAAAACAGGAGCTTTTTTTTTCTAAAGTGAATGGAACGCTTCCATAACGTACTATTAAAATATTTTTGAAGAAAAAAAAGACTGTACTGCATATACAAAAACAAATCTGAGAATTGATTATAATTGTATTTACTATGGAAAAAAAATGCAGTTTGCACCTTCCACATCGCACCCACGACCTGCATGTGGAGCAGATCTCCCACTACGTGTTAGTGACACAGACGCAAGGCTTCACGCTGGCCTGGGAGGGACACAGCGGCTCAGTCTACATTAAACTCAGCCCAGAACTTGTGGGCACAACCTGTGGCCTGTGTGGGAACTTCAACGCAGATGTACAGGACGACCTCAAGACGAGCTATGGTAAGATCACTTTGTAAGTGAGCACTCAAAATGGGAACAGCTGTTCCCAGGCTAGCCACAGTGGACTCTTTTAGATCCCCAAAAAATCAAATCAAATATATGATATAGCTTGAAAATGAATGTGAGCAAATTTGTGCAACTTTTGCATCTCTTGCAGGTGTCCTAACTCATGAAATTGAAATGTTTGGAAACAGCTGGACGGAGACAGCACCACTGCAGGCCCCGTGTCCCATGGTGCCTTCTGGTTTCCCCTCACCTTGCACAGCAGTTGATGTGGATGTCTTACTGGTAAGTCTCTGGCACAGACTCATTCATGGCAAAAAAAGAAAGAAAAAAAAGTTTAATTAGGGCCCGAGCAGCGACCGCTGCGAGGTCCCTATTGTTCCTGAAGGAATTCTTATTATTAGGGCCCGAGCAGCGGCGGCGGCGGTGCCGCTGCGAGGCCCTATTGTTTTTGTAGGAATTCTTATTATTATTATTAGGGCCCGAGCAGCGGCGGCGGCGGTGCCGCTGCGAGGCCCTATTGTTTTTGTAGGAATTCTTCTTATTATTATTATTCTTATTATTATTCTTCTCCGCAAACAATCGCATTTTTGAGACACTAAACGTGACCGAAAACTCACCAAACTTTACACGCACGTCAGGCCTGGCGAAAAATTTGATATTTTAAAGTCGCCATACATGATAACAGAAAAATGGCTCCTTAGCGCCCCCTACATAGGTTAAACGGATCCCTGTCCCGCTACGATTGTCCGACGGCTATGAAAATTGTGTGGCACCTGTAGCACATCCCAATGAACAAAAACCTCTTTGAAGTGTGTACCCTAAAATAGACAGAAAGTGAGGTATGAGTATTTAAATGTCCAATTTTTGCCAATTTTTGCACATTTACAGGGGTCATACTTTTGCCCGCTTCTCCTACACGGTTAACCCGATTGACTTCAAACTTGGGATGTACCATCTCAACACCTGGGACAACATCATTGTGAAAAATCTAAAGTTTTTGATATACTATATGACGGCGGCGGCGCATCAAATTTAGAGTTTAAAAATTCTTACTTCACGAAGCATTGCCGGTTGTACGTTTAATCTAGAGCTACGAAAATTGGTACACATATGTAACAGGCTATGACCTACAAAAAACTCTTTTTGAACCATATGCTAAACCTAACAGGAAGTCCACCATTTTGATTTATTTTGGAACGTGTTGCAATTTTTTTGGCCATTTCATTGGGGTCTTATTTTAACGAACTCCTCCTACAGTGTTTATCCGATCATCTTCAAACTTGGTGTGATTCATCTTAAGATGTTGAAGATGAAAAGTTATTGAAAGCTTTGTATTTCGTCGCACGCTGTTGTCATGGAATGCACTGTTTTTAAAGGAAAAAAAATATCCTTAAAGAAGCATTCCCATTTGTACGAAGCAGCTAGAGCTATGAAAATTTGTAGACATATGTAACAGCCCAAGATGTACAAAAAAGTCTCTTGGTGCCCTGTGCTAAACCCAACAGGAAGTCCCCCAGGGGCCGGGCATCACATTTTGAGCTAAAAAACTCCTCTTTTACAAAGCATACCCGGCTGTACGTTTCACATAGAGTTACCAACATTTGTAGAGGTATATAACAGCCCTCGATGTACAAAAAACTCTTTTTGAACCATATGCTAAACCTAACAGGACGTCCGCCATTTTGATTTACTTTGGAATGTGTTGCCATTTTTTTTGGCCATTTCATAGGGGTCATATTTTAACAAACTGCTCCTACAGAGTTTATCCGATCATCTTCAAACTTGGTGTGATTCATCTTAAGATGTTGAAAATGAAAAGTTATTGAAAGTTTTTTATTTCGTCACACGCTGTTATCGTGGCATGCACTTTTTGCAAAGGAAAAAAATCCTTCTTAATGAAGCATTCCCAGTTGTACGAAGCAGCTAGAGCGACGAAAAATTGTAGACATATGTAACAGCCCAGGATGTACAAAAATGTCTCTTGGTGCCATGTGCTAAACGCAACAGGAAGTCCCCCAGGGGCCGGGCATCACATTTTGAGCTAAAAAATTCCTCTTTAACGAAGCATTCCCGGTTGTACGTTTCACCTAGCGCTATGATAATTTGCAGGCATACATAAGAGCCCACGATGTACAAAAAAGTCTCTTGGAACCATGTGCTAAACCAAACAGGAAGTCCGCCATTTTGATTTATGATGGGATTTGTTGCCATTTTTTGTGGCCTTTTTCAGGGGTCATATTTTAACGAACCCCTCCTACAAAATTTATCCGACTGTCTTCAAACTTGGTGTGTTTCATCTTAAAATGTTTAAGATGCAAAGTAATTGAAAGTTTTTTATTTTGTAACATGCTGTTGCCATAGCAATGCATTGTTTGTCAAGTGCTGCTTTTTTTTTTTTTATACACATGAAAACTCATGAAACTTTGCAAACACATCAGACTTGTCATGAACATGAATTTTCAGAGATTTATTGTGCAATTTGCAATAAATAGCGCCCTCTAGACATTTTTATGAAGCATTTCCGATTGTATGATTATGCTAGACCTACAAAAAAGTATTATGTAGCCATTTGCCAAACCAAAGAGGAAGTCCGCTATTTTGATTTTATTTTGGGAATTATACATAATTTTTGGCCTTTTTCATTAAACTTTGCACAGACAAGGCATGGAAAAAAATAACATTTTAAATGGTCCTTGTTCCATGTAACAGTACCCCAACGTGCCAGTACCCTGACGTGCAAGTAACCCAACGTTGTGCTCAATAGCGCCCTCTATGCATTTTTATGGAGCATTTCCAATTGTATGATTCAAGCGATACACAACTAAAGATGACTTGACCTAGATTTGTGAAAACTGGGAGGCATACCTATTAGCTTAAGACCTACAAAAAGTATTCTGTAGCCGTATGCTAAACCTAAAAGGAAGTCCGCCATTTTGAATTTATTTTGGGAATTGCGCACCATATTTTGCGTTTTGATTAAACTTTGCACACACAAGGCTTGTCAAAAACATTTTAGATGGTCCTTGTCCTATTTGACAGTACCCCAACGTGCCAGTACCCCGACGTGCAAGTACCCCAACGTGGCCCGGGTTGCGAGGGCCCTTTATAGCTGCTCGCAGCTCTAGTTAGGGCCCGAGCAGCGGCGGCGGCGGTGCCGCTGCGAGGCCCTATTGTTTTTGTAGGAATTCTTCTTATTATTAGGGCCCGAGCAGCGGCGGCGGCGGTGCCGCTGCGAGGCCCTATTGTTTTTGTAGGAATTCTTCTTATTAGGGCCCGAGCAGCGGCGGCGGCGGTGCCGCTGCGAGGCCCTATTGTTTTTGTAGGAATTCTTCTTATTATTATTCTTATTATTATTATTCTTATTATTATTCTTCTCCGCAAACAATCGCATTTTTGAGACGCTAAACGTGAACGAAAACTCACCAAACTTTACACGCACATCAGGCCTAGCGAAAAATTTGATATTTTAAAGTCGCCATACATGATAACAGAAAAATGGCTCCATAGCGCCACCTACATAGGTTAAACGGATCCCTGTCCCGCTACGATTGTCCTATGGCGACGAAAATTGTGTGGCACCCGTAGCACATCCAGATGAACAAAAACCTCTTTGATGTGTGTACCCTAAAATAGACAGAAAGTGAGGTATGATCATCTGACTGTCCAATTTTGGCCCAGTTTTGCACATTTACAGGGGTCATACTTTTGCCCGCTTCTCCTACACGGTTAACCCGATTAACTTCAAACTTGGGATGGACCATCTCAACACCTGGGACAACATCATTGTAAAAAATCTAAAGTTTTTGATATACTATATGACGTCGGCGACGCATCAAATTTAGAGTTTAAAAATTCTTACTTCATGAAGCATTGCCGGTTGTACGTTTAATCTAGAGCTACGAAAATTTGTACACATATGTAACAGGCTATGACCTACAAAAAACTCTTTTTGAACCATATGCTAAACCTCACAGGAAGTCCGCCATTTTGATTTATTTTGGAACGTGTTGCCATTTTTTTGGCCATTTCATTGGGGTCTTATTTTAACGAACTCCTCCTACAGTGTTTATCCGATCATCTTCAAACTTGGTGTGATTCATCTTAAGATGTTGAAGATGAAAAGTTATTGAAAGCTTTGTATTTCGTCGCACGCTGTTGTCATGGCATGCACTGTTTGCAAAGGAAAAAAAATATCCTTAAAGAAGCATTGCCAGTTGTACGAAGCAGCTAGAGCTACGAAAATTTGTAGACATATGTAACAGCCCAAGATGTACAAAAAAGTCTCTTCGTGCCCTGTGCTAAACCCAACAGGAAGTCCCCCAGGGGCCGGGCATCACATTTTAAGCTAAAAAACTCCTCTTTAACAAAGCATACCCGGCTGTACGTTTCACCTAGAGTTACCAAAATTTGTAGAGGTATATAACAGCCCTCGAGGTACAAAAAACTCTTTTTGAACCATATGCTAAACCTAACAGGATGTCCGCCATTTTTATTTACTTTGGAATGTGTTGCCATTTTTTGGGCCATTTCATAGGGGTCATATTTTAACGAACTCCTCCTACAGAGTTTATCCGATCATCTTCAAACTTGGTGTGACTCATCTTAAGATGTTGAGGATGAAAAGTTATTGAAAGCTCTTTATTTCGTCGCACGCTGTTGTCGTGGCATGCACTTTTTGCAAAGGAAAAAAATCCCTCTTAATGAAGCATTCCCAGTTGTACGAAGTAGCTAGAGCTACAAAAAATTGTAGACATATGTAACAGCACACAGTGTACAAAAAAGTCTCTTGGTGCCATGTGCTAAACCCAACAGGAAGTCCCCCAGGGGCCGGGCATCACATTTTGAGCTAGAAAACTCCTCTTTAACGAAGCATTCCCGGTTGTACGTTTCACCTAGCGCGATGATAATTTGCAGGCATACATAAGAGCCCACGATGTACAAAAAAGTCTCTTGGAACCATGTGATAAACCAAACAGGAAGTCTGCCATTTTGATTTACGATGGGATTTGTTGCCATTTTTTGTGGCCTTTTTCAGTTGTCATATTTTAACGAACTCCTCGTACAAAGTTCATCCGACCGTCTTCAAACTTGGTGTGTTTCATCTTAAGATGTTTAAGATGCAAAGTTATCAAAAGTTTTTTATTTTGTCGCACGCTGCTGCTATAGCGATGCAGTTTGCCAAGTGAAGTGCTGCTTTGTTTTTTTATCTATACATGTGTGAAAACTTATGAAACTTTGCAAACACATCAGACTTGTCATGAACATGAATTTTTAGAGATTTATTGTGCAATTTGCAATAAATAGCGCCCTCTAGACATTTTTATGAAGTATTTCCGATTGTATGATTCTGCTAGATTTGTGACAATTAGGACAGACCCCTATCAGCCTAATACCTACAAAAAAGTATTATGTAGCCATTTGCCAAACCAAAGAGGAAGTCCGCTATTTTGATTTTATTTTGGGAATTATACATCATTTTTGGCCTCTTTCATTAAACTTTGCACAGACAAGGCATGGAAAAAACTAACATTTTAAATGGTCCTTGTTCCATGTAACAGTACCCCAACGTGCCAGTACCCTGACGTGCAAGTAACCCAACGTTGTGCTCAATAGCGCCCTCTATGCATTTTTATGGAGCATTTCCAATTGTATGATTCAAGCGATACACAACTAAAGATGACTTGACCTAGATTTGTGAAAACTGGGAGGCATACCTATTAGCTTAAGACCTACAAAAAGTATTCTGTAGCCGTATGCTAAACCTAAAAGGAAGTCCGCCATTTTGAATTTATTTTGGGAATTGCACACCATATTTTGCGTTTTGATTAAACTTTGCACATACAAGGCTTGTCAAAAACATTTTAGATGGTCCTTGTCCTATTTGACAGTACCCCAACGTGCCAGTACCCCGACGTGCAAGTACCCCAACGTGGTCCGGGTTGCGAGGGCCCTTTATAGCTGCTCGCAGCTCTAGTTCTTATTATTATTCTTCTCCGCAAACAATCGCATTTTTGAGACGCTAAACGTGAACGAAAACTCACCAAACTTTACACGCACATCAGGCCTGGCGAAAAATTTGATATTTTAAAGTCGCCATACATGATAACAGAAAAATGGCTCCATAGCGCCACCTACATAGGTTAAACGGATCCCTGTCCCGCTACGATTGTCCTATGGCGACGAAAATTGTGTGGCACCCGTAGCACATCCAGATGAACAAAAACCTCTTTGATGTGTGTACCCTAAAATAGACAGAAAGTGAGGTATGATCATCTGACTGTCCAATTTTGGCCCAGTTTTGCACATTTACAGGGGTCATACTTTTGCCCGCTTCTCCTACACGGTTAACCCGATTAACTTCAAACTTGGGATGGACCATCTCAACACCTGGGACAACATCATTGTAAAAAATCTAAAGTTTTTGATATACTATATGACGTCGGCGACGCATCAAATTTAGAGTTTAAAAATTCTTACTTCATGAAGCATTGCCGGTTGTACGTTTAATCTAGAGCTACGAAAATTTGTACACATATGTAACAGGCTATGACCTACAAAAAACTCTTTTTGAACCATATGCTAAACCTCACAGGAAGTCCGCCATTTTGATTTATTTTGGAACGTGTTGCCATTTTTTTGGCCATTTCATTGGGGTCTTATTTTAACGAACTCCTCCTACAGTGTTTATCCGATCATCTTCAAACTTGGTGTGATTCATCTTAAGATGTTGAAGATGAAAAGTTATTGAAAGCTTTGTATTTCGTCGCACGCTGTTGTCATGGCATGCACTGTTTGCAAAGGAAAAAAAATATCCTTAAAGAAGCATTGCCAGTTGTACGAAGCAGCTAGAGCTACGAAAATTTGTAGACATATGTAACAGCCCAAGATGTACAAAAAAGTCTCTTGGTGCCCTGTGCTAAACCCAACAGGAAGTCCCCCAGGGGCCGGGCATCACATTTTAAGCTAAAAAACTCCTCTTTAACAAAGCATACCCGGCTGTACGTTTCACCTAGAGTTACCAAAATTTGTAGAGGTATATAACAGCCCTCGAGGTACAAAAAACTCTTTTTGAACCATATGCTAAACCTAACCGGATGTCCGCCATTTTTATTTACTTTGGAATGTGTTGCCATTTTTTGGGCCATTTCATAGGGGTCATATTTTAACGAACTCCTCCTACAGAGTTTATCCGATCATCTTCAAACTTGGTGTGACTCATCTTAAGATGTTGAGGATGAAAAGTTATTGAAAGCTCTTTATTTCGTCGCACGCTGTTGTCGTGGCATGCACTTTTTGCAAAGGAAAAAAATCCCTCTTAATGAAGCATTCCCAGTTGTACGAAGTAGCTAGAGCTACAAAAAATTGTAGACATATGTAACAGCCCACAGTGTACAAAAAAGTCTCTTGGTGCCATGTGCTAAACCCAACAGGAAGTCCCCCAGGGGCCGGGCATCACATTTTGAGCTAGAAAACTCCTCTTTAACGAAGCATTCCCGGTTGTACGTTTCACCTAGCGCGATGATAATTTGCAGGCATACATAAGAGCCCACGATGTACAAAAAAGTCTCTTGGAACCATGTGATAAACCAAACAGGAAGTCTGCCATTTTGATTTACGATGGGATTTGTTGCCATTTTTTGTGGCCTTTTTCAGTTGTCATATTTTAACGAACTCCTCGTACAAAGTTCATCCGACCGTCTTCAAACTTGGTGTGTTTCATCTTAAGATGTTTAAGATGCAAAGTTATCAAAAGTTTTTTATTTTGTCGCACGCTGCTGCTATAGCGATGCAGTTTGCCAAGTGAAGTGCTGCTTTGTTTTTTTATCTATACATGTGTGAAAACTTATGAAACTTTGCAAACACATCAGACTTGTCATGAACATGAATTTTTAGAGATTTATTGTGCAATTTGCAATAAATAGCGCCCTCTAGACATTTTTATGAAGTATTTCCGATTGTATGATTCTGCTAGATTTGTGAAAATTAGGACAGACCCCTATCAGCCTAATACCTACAAAAAAGTATTATGTAGCCATTTGCCAAACCAAAGAGGAAGTCCGCTATTTTGATTTTATTTTGGGAATTATACATCATTTTTGGCCTCTTTCATTAAACTTTGCACAGACAAGGCATGGAAAAAACTAACATTTTAAATGGTCCTTGTTCCATGTAACAGTACCCCAACGTGCCAGTACCCTGACGTGCAAGTAACCCA
Organism: Festucalex cinctus; assembly: GCF_051991245.1. NCBI lineage: Eukaryota > Metazoa > Chordata > Actinopteri > Syngnathiformes > Syngnathidae > Festucalex > Festucalex cinctus. The sequence continues at coordinate 14,879,584 of NC_135414.1, read as the reverse complement.
ACGTTGTGCTCAATAGCGCCCTCTATGCATTTTTATGGAGCATTTCCAATTGTATGATTCAAGCGATACACAACTAAAGATGACTTGACCTAGATTTGTGAAAACTGGGAGGCATACCTATTAGCTTAAGACCTACAAAAAGTATTCTGTAGCCGTATGCTAAACCTAAAAGGAAGTCCGCCATTTTGAATTTATTTTGGGAATTGCACACCATATTTTGCGTTTTGATTAAACTTTGCACATACAAGGCTTGTCAAAAACATTTTAGATGGTCCTTGTCCTATTTGACAGTACCCCAACGTGCCAGTACCCCGACGTGCAAGTACCCCAACGTGGTCCGGGTTGCGAGGGCCCTTTATAGCTGCTCGCAGCTCTAGTTATTCTTCTTCTTCTTCTTTGTTATTATTCTTTTCCGCAAACAACCACATTTTTGAGGCACTAAACATGAACGAAAACTCACCAAACTTTACACGCAGATCGGGTCTGGCGAAAAATTTGATATTTTAAAGTCGCCATACATGATAACAGAAAAATGGCTCTGTAGCGCCACCTACATAGGTTTAACGGATCCCTGTCCCGCTACGATTGTCCTATGGCTACGAAAATTGTGTGGCACCTGTAGCACATCCAGATGAACAAAAACCTCTTTGATATGTGTACCCTAAAATAGACAGGAAGTGAGGTATGAGTATTTGAATGTCCAATTTTGGCCCATTTTTGCACATTTACAGGGGTCATACTTTTGCCCGCTTCTCCTACACGGTTAACCCGATTGACTTCAAACTTGGGCTGTACCATCTCAACACCTGGGACAACATCATGGTAAAAAATCTAAAGTTTTTGACATACTATATGACGGTGGCGGGGCATCAAATTTACAGTTTCAAAATTCTTACTTAACGAAGCATTGCCGGTGGTACGTTTAATCTAGAGCTACGAAAATTGGTACACATATGTAACAGACTATGATCTACAAAAAAGCCTGTTGGTGCCATATGCTAAACCTAACAGGAAGTCCGCCAGAGGCGAGGCATCAAATTTTGTGTTTCAAAATTCTAACTTAATGAAGCATTCCCGGCTGTACATTTCACCTAGAGTTACCAATATTTGAAGACATATGTAACAGCCCTCAAGGTACAAAACACTCTTTTTGAACCATATGCTAAACCGAACAGGAAGTCCGCCATTTTGATTTACTTTGGAACGTGTTGCCATTTTTTGGGCCATTTCATAGGGGTCTTATTTTAACGAACTCCTCCTACAGAGTTTATCCGATCATCTCCAAACTTGGTGTGATTCATCTTAAGATGTTGAAGATGAAAAGTTATTGAAAGCTTTTTATTTTGTCGCACGCTGTTGCCGTGGCATGCACAGTTTGCAAAGGAAAAAATTACTTCTTAATGAAGCATTCCCAGTTGTACGAAGCAGCTAGAGCTACGAAAATTTGGAGACAAATGTAACAGCCCACGATGTACAAAAAAGTCTCTTGGTGCCATGTGCTAAACCCAACAGGAAGTCCCGTAGGGGCCGGGCATCACATTTTGAGCTAAAAAACTCCTCTTTAACGAAGCATTCCCGGTTGTACGTTTCACCTAGCGCTATGATAATTTAGAGGCATACATAAGAGCCCACGATGTACAAAAAAGTCTCTTGGAACCATGTGCTAAACCAAACAGGAAGTCCGCCATTTTGATTTATGATGGGATTTGTAGACTTTTTTTGTGGCCTTTTTTAGGGGTCATATTTTAACTCCTCCTACAAAATTCATCCGACCGTGTTCAAACTTGGTGTGTTTCATCTTAAGATGTTTAAGATGCAAATTTATCGAAAGTTTTTTATTTTGTCGCACGCTGCTGCTATAGCGATGCATTGGTTGCCAAGTAAAGTGCTGCTTTGTTTTTTTTTATCTATACATGTGTGAAAACTCGTGAAACTTTGCACACACATCAGACTTGTCATTAACATGAATTTTTAGAGATTTCTTGTGCAATTTGCAATAAATCGCACCCTCTATACATTTTTTATGGAGCATTTCCGATTGGATGATTCAAGCGCAAAATAACTAAAGATGACTTGACTTGACCTAGATTTGTGAAAACTCAGAGGCATACCTATTATATTATTATTATTTTTTGTACCTTACAAGATTATCTCTTGTGCCACATTAAACCCCTTTGCAGGCCTGAGCCAAACCACGGTCCATACATTTGATACCACTGCTTTATTTCAATGGTCAAGTACTTCATAACCACACCTACTTATGCTTGTCCTTGCATATATAGTAGACAACAAAGAGCTCTTTCAACAAAAGACATTTCCATCTACAAAGTCATACAAGGTAAGCACTCTATAAATTCTGCAATCACTACACTTCTATTCCTAAATTATCACTTCAAATACCAACAATGGTTAATACAGCTACAAATTTCTTGTATGTTTATGAAGTATGATACTGTATTTATTTCTACTCCTTTGCTTTTCTACAGAACATGAACAAATCAACAAGCAAATTCTCTTTTGATAAAGACCCTCTAATCATCTCCATACGCAAAGATTGCCAACTTTTTTCCGTAAGTATACAATACATAAACTAAACAGGACAACTTTCTCAATCATATACAGTATGCCATACATATATGTATTAAGTTCTCATTTATTAACAGGTTTGTTAAAGGCACCTTTAGTGTGTTTTTCTGTTTGTAATGTTTCTCCACGAGCACGTCTAGCCATTGATATCATGTAGAACACATATGCTAACCTTTTAGAGACAATTGAAGCTTACTTGCACAGTAGCCACTATCTTAACCACTTAATTCACATGTCTACTTGACAACTTATTACATGTAGTGAAATGGTACTTTGTGCGTCTTATGCTTTTTTCTGAACACTGCTTTTCAACTCTTTCCTTAAAACCAATACATGCGGCACTGTTATACTGTATAAATATATATGTCCGTGTGTATATATAACCATTTATGTACCTGTCGTATCCTTACTTTTATTCATCATTTCATCACACAATCCTAAAACATTGCTTTTTGACCCAGAGGATTCAACTATACCATTTTTGCGTGTCTTATTACTTACTAGCTATATTATTTATTAACGGGCAAAAACTATGAATATAAGATCACCGTCAAATATTACGTCTGTAATATCCATATACAGTGCATTACATAATATGCATTTGTATTAAGACACTACCATGCTAAAAATATGCACACGACTGTTCTGTAAACTACACCTAAGACAACCAAACTTCACAGATCTAACATGATTCTTCATTCTTTTTTGTTCTACAGATGTATCAAATGCTGCCACACAGACAGAAGAAGCCACTGAGGACATGCACGAAGACGATGATCACAATATAACAGGACAGGTTAACCCCCCTGAAGTTTTAGCCCGCAGATCAAAGCGTCCTAGGACTAATTCATCCATGGAGGTTACATTATCCTAAAACAGACTATGTGCTAACCCAAACTCTTTGACCCCAAGGGATTCATCTGTCCCAGAAAACTTTTACACTAAAGAGTTTATCTGTCCTAGGGCGCTGTTAACCCCAGGTTAAAGTGTTATTTAATCTGTCCTGTTACAACAGCTATACATAAACAGCTGCATTCCTCTCCTGTTCCATCTCTCGCACTTCTTTCATCTCTTTTTCTCCTCTACTTATACCTATGCTTGCTCATGTGCTTTTTTCCCCTTTAGATGATGTCATTGGTTAGCCTGCTTCAAAGCTACATTTTTTCTTGAATAACTGTCACACATTTACTGTTTGCTGGACCCTACAAAACTGTCACAATACTTCACTATGTCATGAATACATATGTGTTGCACAGCGACACCACATTAAGAGTCATCAAAAAGCTTTTTATTTGATCACACACCATCTCTGTGCCATGCAATGTTTTCAAATAAACAGATGCTGGTTTTGAATATCAAACGAGCGACTTTTCATGAAACTTTGCACACACATCAGAAAGTCCACACTTTTGAATTTATTTTGGGAATTGTGCATCATTTTTGGCCTTTTACTGCACTTTTTTACACACAAGGCACGGCAAATGCATTTCTATTTTCCATGGTCCTTGTCTATTTAACAGTACCCCAACGTGCAAGTCCCCCGACTTGCATATACCCCAACGTGGCCCGGGTTGCGAGGGCCCTTTATAGCTGCTCGCAGCTCTAGTTTGTAATTATTTTTTAATTTACTGTTTGCCACCTATAATTGTGAAGTAAAATTGACATACACTGTGGTATATGCTCATCAAGATGAAGCAAGTTAGCCTGTGAAGTGGCCTGGAAAAATGTATGAACTGTCCGCCAATCATGTGTATCTTTCTGTGGGAACTTATGTTATGGACCACATTGAATGTTTTGCAGCTCATAGATCACAGTTATTTTGTGTTTGTAACAATCCCCGAAATCTCAAAATGGGCCAAAAAGTGTAACGCTTCCTTTCATTTACTGCAGTAGCAGTTAAAGTTAGATAATTTTCTTTAATGGTTCATTGCCATTAGAAAGATCAACTGTTGCGCTGTAAAAAAATGTCTGTAGAATTAACAGTGAATTTCTGTAAAAAAAGAAAAAAAAAAAAAAACTAAACACAAAACAATGAAGCATTGTGTAATTTACATTACTATGCTGTAAAACTCCAAACCAAACACAACTGTTGATTTGACAGTAATAAAATGTTAAAAAAAAAATAAAGATAAATTTTTTTAAGACTTCCAAAACTTACTGTAATTTAAACACAGATAAACTGTAACAAAAACACTGGAATACTGTACTGTTAAAATTTCATCATAGCAGTGTTAGAATAAATTTTTTTTTCTCAGTAGGTTCTGTGGTACATTTTGTTTATGCCAAAAGAAACATGCATATTACAGATAATGATATTTAGATTTACAGTAAAACCATTTGAATATAAACATTAAATGTTTTATGTTCATTTAAAATCAGTACATTAAAAAAAATCTGTTGTTTTACAGAACCCCCCATAAAAAAACTGGCAGCTGTGCTTACCAGAATAATTCTGTAAAAAAATACTGTACACATAGATAACAACTTTACAGCTTTACAGAACAACTTGCATATTATAGATCCTAAAACTGGCCTCTTTAAAATTGTAGATTCAACAGTCCTTTACTGATAACTTAACGACAACAGGGTGACGTGGCTCAGTGGTAGAATGCGTGTGTGACTGTGTCGAAGATCCATGTGCAAGATAATGAAACTCCAGTTGTTCCTGATGTTGTGTTGAGTAGTCAACAAATGCAAAGCACTTTGAGGGCTTTGTAAGGTAGGAAGGTGCTATGAATGAAGTACCATTTACCAAGAACATGCTGCTTTATACTATTTTGTTCTGTAAAATGTATGCAGGTTTTGTTTATTATACATTGAATTAGAAACAGTTACTGTTACCAGTAAAATGTACAAGTTGTTCTGTAAAGTTGTTTACCTTTGTACTATATTTTTTTTTCCAGAATTTCTCTGGCAACCACATCTGCTTTTTTTCCACCACAAAAACATCTTTTTTTGAATTTTTTTATTTAATTAATTAATTAATTAATTAATTTTTTTACAGTCTACTTGTGTTAAGCTCATCATTGGAACCTGATTCTTTTTTTTTGAACATCCCTTATAGTATCACAGTATTGCAAACAGCTGATGGAGATATCTAACAGTACATCATGGGCAACCATGACCAATCGTTTCTACTTTTAAGATTTACTCTATAATGTTGCTATAAATGTAAATAATTTCTTGTTTTTATCCATCAGAAAGTGGAGGAAATATGTTTAATGCTGCTGGATCCACCATTCCAGAGCTGCCATGACTTTGTCAGCCCTTTGTCCTACATGGCCAGCTGCTTCAATGACATCTGCTTGTAAGAAGAAAAACAACTGCATTTTATGATGAATTGCAATTTTAGTTCATGTTATCCTAGAATTCTCTAAACTTTTTAAAGTGTTGAACAGTGAGCCTCCTTCAGAGAACAGATGTACATCCTCTACCTCTGTTCATTCAATCGAATTAGTGTGCAAATGTTGATGGAATTGTGTGAATAAGGCAACAATAAAAGTTTACCCAACTGTGTACCGTCTGTTGAAGGTCGGGTCCAACTGATGACGCAGTATGTCAAGTGTTTACCGAGTACTCACGAGCCTGCGCCCATGCTGACCATCCACTGAACGACTGGAGGGACCACATTCCTCAGTGTGGTATGTTTCCATTTTTTTTCTCTGACTTTTGTTTTGTCAAGGATGCACAATATGCTACTAAAATGTCCCAAAATGTACTATTTATTTTTTTATTTTTTTTATTGTAAAAGAGGCTCAATTTTACATTTAAATGTTTCAGTCACACTCTCAAGAACTAGGAAATGCTAAGACCAATTTTAATTACGTTTATTTATAGGTCTGACTCTGTAATTTATCTTTGACCATTTTGCATCTGTTTAAAGCAGAAGTCAACCCATTTTTTTCCACAATTATGTTCTATGCAGCCCCACTAGTCTGGTATTCTAGTTAATATTGTGTTAGTGGAATATGATTTAAGCAACAAAATCCATCCGTTTTCATCCATCTCAGGGGGCGGCCATTTTGACACTTGCTGTCGACTGAAGATGACATCACAGTTGCTCAGGGCTCAGGCAACAACCAATCACAGCACACCTGTTTTCTGAAGCTGAGCTGTGATTGGTTGTTACCTGACACCTGAGCAACTTTGATGTCAGTTTCGTTTGACAGGGAAGTGGCAGACTAGTGAGGTCACATTTAACACACTTCCCCTTTAATAATTTCTTGCACACAGTGAAGGAGTGTCCTGAAGGTCTGCAGTACCTGGAATGTATCAGCTGTTGTCCTGCATCCTGTCAACAAGAGCAAACATGCATCCATAGCAGGCTGGCCTGCCTGGATGGATGTTATTGTCCCAATGGTGAGTTGATATTTTTCATTTGTATTATGCCTTTCCTGACTGTTGCAGAAGTGAAACTAATAGTGGATCATCCCCGTTTAGGTTTGATATTCGAGGATGGCAACTGTGTGATGCCTTCTGACTGTCCTTGTGAGTACCATGGCGTCTTCTACTCATCTGGACAAATCATACAAGAGGAATGTAACAACTGGTAAGGCACATTATGACCTTTTTTGATTTCTAAACTCACTTATCAGACTGTGTGGCTTATATGAACCACAGATAGACCACTGTAGGACTCATGATTATAATGTTTGTCACAATTGCCCTCATTATCAGATGATTAATGTCTTTCAGCACATGTGTGGCTGGATTGTGGAACTGCACCGAATACAACTGCCCAGGTTGGTCTCCGCCCCCTTACAATGTCTTGGCTATTCCAGTGTAGCCGCAAACAATTCTGGAAGCAGCCCAATTTAGAAATTGTTCCCCTTGCCCGACAGGTGAATGCTCTGTGACTGGCGATATGTATTTCCAGTCATTCGATGGGCGTGTCTACACCTTTCCAGCAACATGTCAGTATGTCCTTGCCAAGAGTCGCAACTCAGGGAAGTTCACAGTCACCATCCAGAATGCCCCCTGTGGAGCTGTGAGTCAACTGCTTGTTTGATTTCACTTTGTTTGCACAGTACAAAGAATGGCCATATTTTTTTCTCTCTCTTTTTTTTTTTAACTCACTATCTCTTGACTTTGCAATCTTTGGCTTTTGCAAATTGTCCAAAAGGTAGATCAGGGATGGGCAACTTAAATGCTTGGAGGGAGGCCATAATTTTTCATCAGTGCTACTGGGGGGCCACATAGGACCACACATTTCCCAACCAGTTATATGGAAAAAAAAAACGCCATTTCAAATATGGAATTACGGTGCATACATGAAAACACATGCTCTTAGTATATTGCATTTTTATAATACATTTCTCAATGCATCTATCTACACATATATCCACTACCATAACTCAACAAAAAAGAGTTTGAGGCACAAAGTAAACCTGTGTAAAAATTACCATTCAAGGACGGCACAAAACTGCTGAACAGCAAATCTAGATTAAGTGCAAGAACTCATTTTGTGCATTTTCATCAAAAAAAATCAATTTCCTCAAAACTGAAACATTATTGAGGTGCTATGTTTGTCCGGAATATCCAAATCCGCAAAAAAATGATTCAGCCAATTCATGTTGTAGTATAGGTCGCTATAAGATCTGATGTAAGAGAAATTAAGCCACATCTGTCATTTATTTGTGAATTGTGATATTACAACTTAAAACTATAGCTGACCCCTGCGTACTCACATTTGGGCTCCTGCAGATTCACATTTTTGCAATGTTTTTGTTTATTTTTTCAGTATTTTAAACAATATTTTGAGTATTTTCTGTTTTTTTTTCGTGAGAAACTGTATTATGAATGTTTATCATAATTTTTTGAAACATGTTTTTGAGTTTGAAAAGAAATTTTTTTTTCCAAAAGTTTTTTTTGGGGAGAATCAATCAAAGAGCCACTCGGAGTGTCGTCACATGTGATCTGCCAATTGGCTATCCCTTAGTGTCTACATAGTAGATTAGTAATGATCTGTTCCAGTCTATGGAATCGAGGCCAGGAGGACAAGTTACATTCAACCCAAAGTACATGAAAAAAAAAAAAAAAAGTTCCAGACAGCTCCAACCCAAGGCCTCCCTTGTTTTCCTTTACTATCTTGGCAGCCAGCTAACCAGACTACCTTATCTCAACGAGGGCAGTGAGAGTGCCACTGGCATGGTGAAGGTTTTATAGACACAGAGACGGAGAATGATGGGAAGAGTGGAAGAGAGAGCTGGGTGCCAATACTCAGTCAGATTTTAGGCCCCGTCACTCCTGAAAGAACCCATTCAAGAAAGCAGGTTGTCAGTGACGCATAGAATTACTAAGGCATTTATTGTTAATATTAGTGTTGTTCAGATACTGATACTGGTATCGGCAGAGGTGCGGATACTGCATTAAAACAGTGGTATCGGTATCGGTGAGTACTCACAAGTAACATGCCGATACCATTAATTCCAAAGCTAATATATGATTTTGGATGCAGCATATTGTGTCTTGCTATGTGACATGCTCACTGCATGCCCATTTAAAATATCCTATTGACCCTTGAATGGTCTGAACCAATGGGAGTATAGCTTTTTCATGTTGAAGAAAAACAAAACAAAACATAGGTATTGGTATGGTATCGGTATCGGCCGATACTGCAAAGCTGGGTATCGGAATCTGTATCGGGGGCCAAAAATTGGTATCGGAACAACACTAGTTAAAATGGTATAAGAGGACCATTGTTTTTGTCTTTCTTTCACTTTGTGATATCTGTAGAAAAACATTTAGAAAACAAATCATTCAATATAATAATAATAATAATAATAATAATAATAATAATAATAATAATAATAATAATAATAATAATAATAATAATAAGAATAATAATAGGGTGGCACGGTGGCTGTTAGCATGTCAACATCTCAGTGTGTTTTTTGCCAGAACAGCTAAAGATTTTGGAGCTTCGTCATGCTATTTTGTTTTGATCACAGAATCTAGACGGATCTTGCATCCAATCAGTGAACTTAGTCATCGATGAGGATCCTAGAATGGAGGTTACGCTGAGCCACGTCGGTGAGGTCTTCATCGCCGGACAGTACCGCATCTCCCTGCCCTACTCTGACGGTAACCCTTCTTTTATCCCCTTCCAACACTGTGACTATGAATGTGTTTTATATCATGAGCACTGATTTACAGTGTGTAGATGACCGATCATGTGCCATAGCAACCAATAAACAAAGATTCCAGTTCACCTGAGTTGGTTGAATAAAACAATAATGTAATAAATATTGATGAAATGCACTTTCTTAAAGTAGTCCTCTTTGGCTTATTGCAGACAACTTCCACATTCAGGAGCTGTCATCCATGTTCCTCCAAGTGAAGACGGCGTTTGGCCTCCGTCTGCAGTACAGCTGGACGGAGTTTCGTCTCTACCTGCAGGCCACTGTACATTGGAAGGATGACACAGTGGGGCTTTGTGGAACCTTCAACGGCAACATTCAAGACGACTTCTTGTAAGTGTGCACATTTCGGTTCACTAACTCACAAATGTAAGGAAAAGCGGGTGTGCGGGGATGGCAAAAAAAAAAAAAAGCTAGATATTTTTGCAGGTTATTTTCACATCATAATCGCTACAGTGAGGGGCTGTCGCAGAGGAACACAGAGTTTTAGCTTTGGCTTCTTACGGAGCCAATTCTTGATTATATTGGCTGTGTGCTTTGGTGTTGTCATGTTGGAAGACCTAACCACGACCCATCTTCGATGCTCGTCTGAGGGAAAGAGGTTGTTGGCCTAATCCTCGTAATACATGGCCCTGTTCATCTTCTCCATAATACGGTGCAGTCATCCTGTCTCTTGTGCAGAAAAAAAGCCCCAAAGCATGACGCTTCCACCCTCATGCTTCACAGTAGGGATGGTGTCCATCTAAAAATGGAGAGTGGAGTTAGGACCAACAAAAAAATCTATTTTGGTCTCATCTGACCACATGACTTTCTTCCATGATTCCCCTGATCATCCAGATGGTCTTTGGCAAACTTCAAACGAGCCTGGGCAAGTGCTGACTTAAGCAGGGGAACCTTGTGAGCGATGTATGATTTTATACCAATGACATCTTCATGTAATAGCAATATTACCCTTTGAAACAATGGTCCCAGCTCTCTTCAGGTCATTGAGGAGCTCTTCCTGTGTTGTTCTGAGTTGATTTCTCACCTTTCTTAACATCACTGATACCCAGGTTATAGTTATAGTTGTGTTTATTGTTTCTATTCGTGGATTAAAGTTTTGTTACTTTTGATATTAAATTATTGTAACCAGTGACACCCTTGGTAACACCCTAAGTTAAGGCAGGAAATCAGTATATATAATTTAATGGCCTGTAAGGGGGATTGGTGTTAGAGTTGATTGACAATGAGACATAAAATGATGTGGATGCTCTGTATTTACAGGCTGATTTAAAAATGTGTGGGCTCCTGCCTACTGATTCGTGGCCCCTAATATATGGCGGCCTACCTTGAATTGCCCCCCCAGATGGCCCAGTCCGGGCCTGCTGATACCCCACCCTAGATCTTGCATCGAACCCCGGTCCAACAGTAGATCTTTTTTCACCAAGATGCTTGGCAATTGCCCTGTAGCCCATTTCAACAACCACCTAAAAAGTGCTGCTAAGTTAGATTAATCACTAGATTGCAGGTGGACTTTTTGAAGGCACAGTAACAAGTCTTTGAGGGACAAAATTCTTACTGATTGGCACATGTTCAAATACTTATTTTCAACAAGAACATACAAATAAATTATTTAAAAATCATGCAAGATGATATCCTGAGTTTTTACTTTAGATTGTGTCTTTCATAGTGACATGCATCTATGAGGAAAATTTAAGACCCCTCCATAATTTTTAATTGGGTGAACTTGTAAAATTGTAGGGTGTTTAAATACTTATTTTCCTCACTTTATACCAAGCAGTACAGTGGTTTTGTGGTTAAATATGTACAGTATATTTAGATAAACAGATGTACAATGAGGCATGAAGAGCATATAAGCGGCCATCTGTTGCTAAAGTCCATTGTCGACGACATACAGTTGCGGATATTTTGATGCATTTTTCCCAATTGTCATTTTATACCATAATTATTGTGCAGCTCTAAACATGAACTTCTTTCTCACACTTTGTGTAATGCACACTGCTCGGCTCACACAAGTGCCCGACAGGACTCAACTCCTCAACAAGGAATTTACTGTTAGAGGTCCACTGTACCGTGTCGTAATGGGCAGCCGTAAAGGGCGAATGTTGTTCAACAGCTGTAAAAGGATATACATCTGAGTCTGGGACCAGAGGGGCTGAATATTGCAAGAAAGAAAGTGGAATTCACTCACTGTCGAAAAGTAGACACACATTGTGTCCCGCCTTTAATGTCAAAGTTAACATGTGGAATTTTGTGCTTGTGTTCAAGCAAGAGTGAGTAAAAGAATGTTGTGAATAACATCAGCTGTATATAGGAATGCTGACAATACTAGAATAACTGTGATCCAGTTAACTCATTCACTGCCATTGACGGAAAAAGACGTCAAATGATGCATTTTTTTTTGCTGGTCTGGCAATTAATGTGTTAATATAAGCGTTAAATGCTCTGCAAACCATCTGAATCAAATTGGTTTCTTATGGTCTCATCAGACCACAGGACATGGGTAATGAAACTTGTTTTTTGAGGGTTTTCTTTTGTTGTAAGTTTACAAGAGGCTTTCTTCTTGGATAACAGCCACACAAACCAGCAATTGCTTTGAATAAATGATTATCATCACTAGTATGAATTATAGAGTCATCAGCTCCAGACTTTAGCTATTTATGCAATCTTGTCTCCCTTCAGATCTCCCGCCGGTATGATAGAAAGCACTCCTTTACTGTTTGGAAATGCCTGGAGGGTCTCGTCAGCATGTACGCTCAGTTTGATCCCTCCTCAGCTTGACCCCTGCGACACACATCAACAAGCCGGTCAGTTGCTTCTTTCTTATACAGTACTGTAACTTTCAGAGTTTTTAAAGAGGAAGTCAACCGAAAAAAAAGAAAATACTCTTGACAATAATGGGTTCTATGCAGCCCCACTTGTCTAAATATGGTATTCTGGTTAATATTGACTTAAGCAGCAAAATCCAGCAATTTATCAATATCAGAAGGCGGCCATTTTGCCACTTCTTGTCAAGTGACAATGACTAGTTGGAATGGTTGCTCAGGTCTCAGCTAACAACCAATCACAGCTCAGATTGCCTGAGCCCTGAGCAACTGTGATGTCATCTTCAGTCAACAGCAAGTGGCAAAATGGCCGCCCACTGAGATGGATAAATCGTCTGGATTTAGCTGCATAACTCATAGCCCACAAATGTAATATTAATCAGGATGTCATGTTTAGACTAACATGGACGTGATAGATGTTTAGACATTGTATGTGATCTGCGTCACTTCGAATTTATGGCGCCTATGCTTCATCCGTAGCACCTTCTTTTTCATTAATTCCCCACAGTAATCACACAATTTTAAAGTTATTTAAACTTGTGTTGTTGTTACCTCCAGCAACAGACGTTTATCAGGCGCGTCACATTTCCGTGTTTAAGCTTGAATGTAACGCTCTGCCGTCCGTCAGCAATAAATGTCCGTGCGGAAACACGAAATATTGTTTCCGGGTCACGCAAATATGTTTTTTACAATTACTGTACAAAGTATTTTCATATAAATATTGAAATCCGACTTAAGTCGAAATCCGGGTTACATCGCCAGCGTATGAACGAAACTCGGCCACAACTTGAGAAGAAAGAAATCAAGAAGTGTTTATGGGTGACTTTCACTTTAACAGGGCTGTCTGCTGGATTCACTCAGGAAAATGCACTTTTTAAATACAGGATGTACACACTTTAACTTTCTCTCAGTCTACACATCTGTGTTTATGTTAATCTTTGGTGGTATTTTCGTCCTAACCCCCCCCCCCCCCCTCCCCCAGCCTGTATTTTGCCATTTTGTGTTTGTTTTGTAAACAGCGGGACGTTTCTGTGCAAAGACAGTGTTTACACCCCTCCAACCAATCTCAGAGTGGGGGGCGTGTCCCAAACGGGGCCGGGCGAACGTGTCAGCTGCGTGACGTCACTCCCGCGGCAATTTGAAAGCACACCACAGATGTGTAGACTGAGAGAAAGTTAAAGTGTGTACATCCTGTATTTAAAAAGTGCATTTTCCTGAGTGAATCCGGCAGACTGCGCCTTTAAGCTTGTAGCAAAATAATCAAAATCTTAAAAAACAAACAAAAGATAAGGATTGCTTCTGACTTTAGGCTACAATCCATGTCTAAAATGTTTCCAATTTTATTAAAACAAATATTAAGACAATAGGCCTACTACGTGCATATTTTCATACAAAATAAATACGATATAAAATACATATAAATACGTATACACTGGTACATAATGTACCTAATATTAGTTTAGTCCGATGCAGTCAGACTGTATGGCCTACTGACTTTTCTCACAAACCCACCCCTGTCTTCTTTGTTTTTGTTCAGCGGCCTATGCATCTGAGATGTGCGATATTTTGAACCGAGATCTGTTCTCCCCCTGCCACGAGTACCTCAGCCCAGTGCCATTTCACCAGCAGTGTCGCTCAGATACCTGCAAATGCGGAACAGCTTGCTTGTGCTCAGCTCTGGCTCACTATGCTCGCCACTGCCGCAGATTCTCCGTCGTCATCGACTTCCGATCGCACACACGAGACTGTGGTGAGTATTGGACACATTTTATGCTCTTTGAAAGACTCCATGGAGTTGATGATGTGAGTGATTATGTGGTTGTAACGACTGAGATCAATTTACATTGCGTGCAAATAGGGCCGCTTATAATAATGAACAGAAAAAGTTGTCTGATGAATAAAATACAAATGTCAAACCTTCAAATTTCAACTTGATGTTGCCTGCCTCTCTGACTTCAGCGGTCACCTGCCCCCCCACCATGCAGTATGGTGTGTGCGTGTCGTCCTGCCAACGCCGCTGCGCCGCCCTCTCTTCTTCGCAGCACTGTGGGGGGGAGTGTGAGGAAGGCTGCGTCTGCCCGTTGGGATTATTCTACAACCAGCGAACATACACCTGCGTGCACAGGTCAGGCTGGGTGGGATGGGTCAGAAATCACCAAACCGTTCCCTGCCATTCCAAACTTGTTGTGGAAAAGGGACTTTTTGAGAGCTCAGTCTAGTCAGGCTGGTTTGCCATGGGAGACCTGCAGCTTACTTGCTCTTAACTGTCCCACGATTTCACATCCCTATGCAGCATTACTTACTATGTGATAGAGTTACTTCAAGGAAGTGACCGTGAAACCCCCCTTTCAGCCCCACTTAGGCTCGAGACAACACAGATATCTGATAACCAGTGAGAGAGAACTTGTAAGACAGAGGCCAATGTGTGGACCATATGTCACTAAGCCTTTGCCATTTACCATAAAAGAGATTATGTTATCTTACTCTGTGTCATATACGTTTGATTTTTCTATAAAAGAAAAAAATGATCAGGGTAGCTACTTGTCAAATGTCAGAATGGTGACATTAATTTTTGTTTGTTTATTTGTCAAAAAGGAATTTATTTTACACCCACATCCTGCATGCCTTAATTTTAATATATAGAAAAGTGTGATGACACTTTTTTCAAACTGATACCAATATGAGTACTCAAATTAATACTAATAACTAGTGTTGTTCCGATACCGATACTGGTATCGGCAGAGGTGCGGATACTGCATAAAAACAGTGGTATCGGTATCGGTGACTACTCACAAGTAACATGCCGTTACCATTAATTCCAACGCTAATATAGGATTTTGGATGCAGCATCTTGTGTCTTGCTCGTGCACAAAATTCACTGATATGTGACATGTTCACTGCATGCCGATCTAAGATATCCTATTGGCCCTTGAATGCTCTGAACCAATGGCAGGACAGCTTTTTCATCCATCCATCCATTTTCTTGACCGCTTATTCCTCACAAGGGTCGCGGGGGCTGCTGGCGCCTATCTCAGCTGGCTCTGGGCAGTAGGCGGGGGACACCCTGGACTGGTTGCCAACCAATCGCAGGGCACACAGAGACAAACAACCATCCACACTCACACGCACACCTAGGGACAATTCGGAGCGCCCAATTAACCTACCATGCATGTCTTTGGAATGTGGGAGGAGACCGGAGTACCCGGAGAAGACCCACGCGGGCACGGGGAGACAGCTTTTTCATGTTGAGGAAAAAAAAAAACTTAAGGATCGGTATGGTATCGGTATCGGCCGATACTGCAAAGCTGGGCATCGGTATCGGTATCGGGAGCCAAAAAACGGTATCGGAACAACACTACTAATAACCAATACCGATACGAAGTACCAATAGCACGGGTACTTTTAATACATAAAATGCCGCCCATAAAAGAAACAAACAAAATGACAGATCATTTTAATAAAGACCTATGTATTGTAATTTAGCATTTTTCCATGAAATTGCATGAAATTAATGGAAACTTTTTATTATCTTTTTTAAATTTGTTCATAAAATTCACATATTTTTTTCATAGAATAATCAGTAAAATTAATTTAAAGAAATTTTTAATGTTCATCTGTCAGACACCTGTGCCATAGATACTGGCAGCCATCCCGATTACCGATACCTTGAAATGAGGCCGGGCATTGGTCCAATAAGCTGTTATCATGCTCGTACTTATTAATATTGCTGCCGTGGTGCCAAAACCTTGTACCTCCAAATTGGCCTCTTTTCAGGAGTCCCCAGAAACAACGTTTGTTCAACCATTAACATTACATCGTCAAAGAGAGCTAGCCATTTTCAATGCTTAAGATTGGTCAGTAACTTCTAAAAATAATACCCACACATGTGGACTGACCAATATTATAGATTTTTTATTTTTATTTTTTTAAATATGAAATTTACCAAATTGTGACTTATGCGGTTTCGGCCTGACGCCCATAAAAATGGACTAACTCACATTTTCTGAAACAAATAAAATACACAAAACATGCATTTTTGCAAACAATACAAACAATTTTAACACTTTTAATGTTAAAACGAGTACTGATACAAAGTACGAGTACCGGGCCAACACCAGGCCTTAATTCAAGGTATCGTACTTGCCATCGGCCGCCCTCTCGTGGCTGTTGTAAAATTAGGAACTAGAAATGAGAAGAATATAAAATTTCCATTGATTTCATGCCATTACAAGGAATAATGCTACAGCACATTGGCAGAGTAGTATCTGTATTTGTATCAGTGAGTACACAAGAGTTAAGTACTTTGGTATCAGTCTGATGACACTGAAGTGTTATTGAACATGCCTAATTTTTATTTTTGGAAGCTAAAGCCCAAGAAATGCTGCAATTCACCTTGTGAAGCAAGGCAAAATAAACAAAGACAGGCAGAACCATAAAGACAAGCACATGAATAGTATTTCTATTATGTAACTGCATCTCTACCATCCTGTAAGTCCTGTATACGCAGAGCGGTTGTGGCTGCACATACTGTGCTTTTTTTTTTTTATCCGGCACCACTTCTGGGTTTTACCAAAAGGCAAGAGGGTTGGTTGTGCTTGTTGCTGAAGTATTTCGTAAGATCATTTAGTGATATCTATTATGATCTTGTGTACCCTATTTATAATATGTGCATTTGTCACAAGAGTACAGTGACCTTCGAGCCCGACCACCCAGTGAGGTAAATGGTGGGGTCCCACCAAAATACCCCCCTCCTGATCATCCCCAAGGCCACCCCACAGGCCAGGTGCAGCCCACCCCTATGAACCCCCCCCAAGCCACGGGAACACACTGACCCCAGGGTGGAGGGGTTGTTGGTGGGATTGGAGCATGGGAGTCCAGGCGAGCAACTCTCACCCCGACTGGAAGAAAGGCCTCGTTATGCAGAAATAAATGTATTTAGCTATATGAGTGTTATATGGACTAAAAATACTATAAATATACTATAAATTGCTCCAGTGAGTGTGGCAAGATTGATTTTATCGCAGTTTTTGAAGCAAGGCTTTCCTGGCAATTGTTAAGCTCACATTTGCATTCATGCTCTCATTTCTGCTCTTTGTTTGTTTTCTGGCGATATTGCAGAAGTGAGTGTCCCTGCACTTTCCTCGGTGCTGATTATGAACCAGGAGACGTGATCATGACATCAGCAGGTGTTCAGTAAGATCTTCCTCTCCATCTCTGTCTCTCCTTTTTGTTTCAAATGGACCATCTCAGTTTTTAAGTGTTTTCTATTCGTGGCAGTTCAGATGTCTTCAGTGAAAAAATATAAGCAATATGTTTTAATGATGCTTCATTTTATGTCAGTTCCAATCTATATTCAGAACTCTCTTCATAAAAGCTTTCATAACCTCCTGACTACCAGGAAAAAACTTAAATACAGTTAAAATAATTCAAACAATACTTTAATGTGTTCTTAAGAGTCTTATAGAAAACTTGATAACAACATTTAAAGCCTAAATGTGTTCAATAAAAAGTGTTATACACTTACTTTTCCTCTTCCCTAAAAAGTGCTTGCACTGAGGGAAGCCATTTTCTTTTATGATGCAATCAAAGGTAGCAAAGCCCCACCCCTACACATTTGGTATCATTGGAAAGCTCTGAAGGCACAAAAGGAGTTAATTCAATCGTATGCACTGGGTGGGAGATATTCAGGTTTAAAAATGTCCACTACAGAGGACAAATTTGAATTGCTGGTAGTCAGGAGGATATGACTTGTACTTCGTTGCATTTTATTAAGTGCGGCATGGATCAGTGGTAGAGTGGTCGTCTCGTACTGTGAGGTTGTGGGTTCGATCCTCACCCATGGTGACCATGTCGAAGTGTCCTTGAGCAAGACACTGAACCCCGATTTGCTTCCAGTGGACCTGGCAGCTCCATGCGTTGCCACGCAGTTGACCAGGTGTGTGTGAATAGGTGAATGCGAGGCATTGTAAAGTGCTTTGGACACCATATGGTGTAGTTAAAAAGCACTATATAAAACACACACCGATTTAAATAATAATCATTTAATTGTGGAGCTATTTTCCCTTTTCTGTATAGTGTGTCCCAGTGTGCATTATTTCATCATCATAGTGGCTTTTCTGTTGTTGTCCGTCTAGGACGTGTCTGGATGGTAAATTTGTGTCACAAGCAACAAATGGTGGTGAGTGCAAATTGAAATCAAAACTGTACGTTACCAAAGAAAATGAATGATGCTTCGTTTTTGACTCTTTTGTCCTGTCCTTGCAGACCGTTTATGTCCTGAGAGTCAGTCATACCACAACTGCTCTGAGGGTGAGAACGGCCTCCTTCCAGGAAGAGGTGTCGCCTGCGAGCGCACTTGTGAATCTCACCTCCTCAACCTGACCTGCTCAGCACATGAGCCATGTGTCAGCGGCTGCACCTGCCCTACTGGGTGAGTAGGACATGACGCAATCGCAGGAATGAGGATTATACAATCCTTGTGTATTCGGGGGAATTTCAATTGATTTGGTTCGTTGTTGGTGTTGGATGTGGACATGGAAGATAAGGAGCGTAGAGGCTCATATAAGGCAAGGCAGCTTTATTTCTATAGCACATTTCATACACAAGGCAACTAGCACAAGACACAAGCATCAACAAACAGAAAGGTAACATATTCAGACTGAGCAAAAGGGTCCAAGGACTGACCCTTGAGGGACCCCACATGCAACGGCTCTTCGATCAGATTCAAAATTTCCAATGATTACTAAGTATCTCCTTTCTTCCAATTAGGACATGAACCATTTTAGGACTGCTCCATTTATCCCCACAATGTATTTTCTCTGTCCACTATTTCTGCACACTACCATGTTCTTGGACACATTTCTTAAGCTAATGTCATCATAGCCATCCAAAGAGTACAGTTATTTGATCCTGATAATACAGATTGCCAACATGCCCCAAAAGAGGGTTAAGTGGTTTTGTTCTGTGATACCAAGCAAAAAGCCATCATTTAAAGAAATGTATCCAAGTTAATGGCCCGGGGTCCGTTTTAGGGATGACTGGCAGATGCGTTGTGTTTTCTGCTAGGTCAAGGAATTTTCGCATAAACCAAATGTTGCTACATTAGCAGAACTTTGGAGCGTTTGGGAACTGAATGTAAAATTTATGAAAGTTAGGAAAAATTCCATCCATCCATCCATCCATCCATCCATCCATCCATCCATCCATCCATCCATCCATCCATCCATCCATCCATCCATCCATCCATCCATCCATCCATCCATCCATCCATCCATCCATTTTCTTAACCGCTACTTCCTCACTAGGGTCGCGAGGGTTAGGAAAACAACAAACATTAATTTGTCTGTCTGTAGCTTCAGTACAACAATAGTGACATCCATGTCAAAATGAAACTGAGAGCTAGTTTTAAGAAAAACACCCCCCCACACACAATTTTGGAGACATATGGAGGCCCAGATATGACATGGGGAACATTCTTTTTTTTCCAGTTGTCCCAAAATGTATATATTGAAACCTTGTAAGTCACAATTTGGTAAATTTGATCTTTTTTTCAACAATCTTTACTTTTCGTCAGCCTACATGTGCGGGTGTCATTTATATGAATTATTGACCAATCCAAAATTATTGACCAAGTGTTGAAAATGGCTTGCACTCTTTGACGATACAATGTTAATGGTTGAACAAACTTGCTGTTTTGGGGTTTTCTGAAATGTGATGATTTTGGAGGTGCAAGGTTTTGGCTTGATGCCTGTGATATACTCATGAAATCTCCCTAAAAAAATGTAATAATGAATAAAAACTGTCCCTTTGAAGTGAAGTCCCACATTTTTGTAACAGCTTGCGCATAAACCATTAAGTAAGTACTTTCATCTTACATTGTTCGTGAACGCATGTGATCTAATTTCTCAATGGAAAACTTCCCCCTTCACCAACATGAGGCCGTGAGGTGTAACAGTGCTCTTGCGAACGTCATTACACACAGAAAAGGTTAGCCAGGTGCACAAACAGAGTTCCTGGTCTTCAGGACTGTGCGTCATTAACAGCATGACTCATTAAGTCCAGTGAACCAAGATGACCTTTTTTAAATGACAAAAACTTGGACACCATCGTTTTATGTAATCGATAGTTTGCGAAGGAATGTTATTGTGAATATGGCCACAAAATAATTTATTTAGCACCACAGGATGAATAAATACTATAGTGAGAAAACTGTTGTCTCTCTTACACAATGGTGTTTAAAAAATGCATTTTCTCATTAGACAAAAATGTTAGCAATTGCACATTAAACCACATTATTAATATTTTACCACAAACAACTTATTTTTTTCATTAATACCACACACATTTACAGTTATTACTTTTATTCTGATAGATGCTGCAATCTAGACTAACATACCGACAATTGCTTTGATAGTTTCCTTTTTCACATCACACTTTTACTTGACAGAGTTCATAACTCACTACTGATGCATAGGTCAGTGACAAAATGGACATTTGGCAGTGATGTCATCTCCACTGTTGAAATGACAAACAAGTGACTGCCAGCTTTGTGTCCGTAGACAGAGAGAAAGTCAGACATAAACATAAACTGAAGTTGATACAAAAACAGGACTACCAATCAATGTTCTTTGTTGGGTCAGATGTAAAATTTTTATTAAGTAAAAGTCACCACTGCTTTTTCTTTAGTCAATCTTCAAATTTATTTTTACCACCTTTACGTTCAAGATAAGCAGGTTCAACTGTCAACAATCACGATGACTATTATCTTCTGTTGGGTGATTACATTAAAAAAAAATAAAAATAATCCATATTGTGCACATATTTGTTGGTCCAGTCCCAAATGTTGGCGACTTTGATGTGAGTAACTGATACGACAACTTGGCTGGTGGATAAAGGGAACTGTTAACGCCGTTTTATCTCGGGTGTAACTCTACTCAGTTGAATCGGGGGTTTTCAGGAGGGATCATTCAGTTTGTCACTACATTGTCTGCAGCCTCACTGGAGGATATAACTCAGCCGTTGATATTACAAGATACTTATCAGCTTCGCATTGCAGAGCGTGGAGTAAATGGAGGAGGGAAGCACCCCCCCCCCCCCCCAAAAAAAAAAGAGAGGCTGTCTCTCTCTTCCTGTGTGAGAATCGTAATTCTGCAGATTTCTCATGTAGGTAGCGAATCCAACCACTTTTTATTCATTGGTGCTCACTCATGCACCTTGTCGGCACTCTCGTTTGCTGGCGTTGTTCCTCTCTGGATGTGAGACTGCTTTGGTTCTTCTTCTGACCCACAAACATCATGGAAGTAGACGATGAAACAAAAGCAAAGCAACAGATAATAAACATCATTGTTGAGTAAATAAAGCTCAGCAAAACTTTGCTTTTTTATTTTAGACTAGATCCTGCTTGTGTGTCTGCATATGCGTGTCGTTTTGACATCCACTCACAAGATGCAACATAATGTAGATGTTTATATTAGGGGTGTCAAAATTTAATGCATTAATTTTGAGTTAATTTAAAGCTCCTTTAACACATCTATTTTTTTTTTAAACACACGATTAATGACTGCCCCTTATTTGTAAAGCCTGTACTGGGGGAATTTGTCGCAACACGGCAGACACATCCACGTCCAAATTTAGCAGTAATACATTTAATAATAATGCATATATTTGTGGAGACTGGGGTCAAGTTGTATTTTACAATTTTAAAAATGCGCAAAATTTCTGAAGTTACTTCATTGTTAAAGATTAAATAGCTCTTAATATGAAAAGAAAAATACACCCGGGCTGTCACTAATGTCTTACAAATGCAATAATGCCATCTAGTGGCAGAAAATTACTTCAACACAAATCAATATCATACTCGTTTTTTGTTTTTTTTGTTTTTTACAGAACATCTTTTTAATTTTAACTCAATTTTATGAATTATGAAATTACTATATTAATGATGAAAATATGCAGCCATATTTCTATTAGTTTAACATTTTTTTCTACTTTTATGTTACCAAGAGTGTGAAAACTTAGCAAAAAAATATTTTATTGTACATTTTATTGTACATTTAGAACAGATCTAAAATTTGCAATTACCTCATTTGCTCCCAAAAATGTATAAATACATATTTTTATTTATTTTTATTTTTTTAATGTTAGAGCATACAGAAGACTTTGATGCAGCCTCTGAACTGCAGAGAACGGTTGAAGCAATGGTCGTTATTATGAAAACAGACAGCAGAGTCTAAGATATCAACCAGGGCCATGTTGTAAAGACTGATTTCCCCACAGTTCTAAACAGATTTGTGACACGACGAGAGGAGGTAGGATTCAGACGCAGATGGAAAGTTGGCCAACAAGGCTGCAGTTTAATGACAGGAAACACAAGACGCCTCTTAAAGAGGGAAAAAACGCTGAACAAGAAGAGCTCCAAACTGGAGAGACAAAAAGGGCACTCAAAAACGGGGACAACAAAAAGCGCTCCGCTAGGGAGGAAAACAAGGGGCAAACTAAGGCGCAAGGCAAGGCAAGGCAAGGCAAGGCAAGGCAAGGCAAGGCAAGGCAAGGCAAGGCAAGGCAAGGCAAGGCAAGGCAAGGCAAGGCAAGGCAAGGCAAGGCAAGGCAAGGCAAGGCAAGGCAAGGCAAAAACAAGGACTGTGGTTCAAGGGCTGTGTGGACGCTTCCATGCACGGGTTGTGACACTTCGGCAACTGCAGGTGGTGGCTGATGGCTTTTATAGGTGGGGTGATTGGTGGCAGGTGGAAACAATCATGGGCGTGGACCGGTGATTACTGTGCAGGAGGAAGGGCAAGTGACCTGAGGTGAGAGGGTGGTTAATGACTTCAAAATAAACCGGAAACATGAGTGCAAAAATAAAAGCATGACCAGCGTGGCGGCGTGACAATTTGTGAATAATGATGAAACTTAGCTGTATGCTACTGCTACAAAACAAACAGATACAAATATACTTTTTCCCCTGATGAAAGAAGAGACCCTAATCTTTCTTTTAATTGGTTCCATGTTTTTACAGCAATAGAACACAATATTCTGTGGGCCTTGCAAAATCAGTCAAAATCCAGTAAAACAGCCGGGAGCGAAGGGGGTTGCTTCAGTGAAAATGGCTGGGAGTGAATGAGTTAATCGTGAGTTAACTATTGAAGTCCTGTGATTAATTCTGATTCAAAAATTGAATTTCCCGACAGCTCTAGTTTATAGTAACTCTAATGCAATCACTCCTTGAGGGTTGTTGGTGATCACCACTTCATTGCATATTAGACATTATAATAGAATGACTCCAAAGATTCCACTCACATTCCTAATTTGTACCAAATGCTTTTGCCATCAGGTTGTTGAAACATGGAGACGAGTGCTTTGAGCCTGTGACCTGCCCCTGCCTGTGGAAAGGAAAAGAGTATTACCCTGGTGACAAAGTGTCTTCCCCCTGCCACCACTGGTATGTCTACATCGCGTGTTTATGGCTACGCAGTATCCTCTACATTTTCTCTTATGTCATTGATTCTTCATCCATCACATCTAATGCAATGAAACAAAGCATCAACAGTATCACTAAATCATAGTTTTAGTTGTACCTCAAATCAGTTACTCAGTGATGAGGTAGTCAGAGCAGTGCAAGTGTCCACTTGATATCATAATTATATTATCACTGAGAAGAAAAGGCTTGGAAACAAAGTGGCTTCTTGTATGACTCTGATTCTTTCTGCTGTTCATCAGTGGTGAAAGAAAACCCTCTCCCAGTGATCTCACTCTTTCTGCCCATTTGTAGTGCAGGTAGAACATGATGATGACAACCAGACAAAGTGCAATGAATAGTGATTCAGCCATTTAGTTATTCACTTCCTTTATTCAGCTGTAGCCGTGACAAGCATTTGATCCTAAAATGTTGCTGTCTTTGTAGTGTTTGCCAGCATGGGAGCTTCCAGTGTGAGTTTCGTCCATGTCCATCCATGTGCACGACTTACGGAGATCGCCATTACAGAACTTTTGATGGCCTGCTCTTTGACTACATTGGTGCTTGCCAAGTTTATCTCATAAAGGTACTAAAAGTGATCTTTTTCAGAATTGTGGTTCAGTATATGTATGTGATCGTGTTAACCAAAGAGCTCAGTGCATTTCTCAGTTTGCTTCATCAATTTTTGTTGTTAAAAATCTTCAACCCTTAATCAGCTTTTAAAATTAGCCTAAGCAAATATTTGAAACAGACCTGCATCTAAATTATGTCCAAATATACCATTTTGATTCATCCATTTAAGAAGTAGAGATTATTTTAATGTTATTATTACATTATTGGGCGGCATTATTGGGTGGATGACTGGTTAACGCGTCCGCCTCCCAGTACTGAGGACGCAAGATGGAGTCCAGGCTCCGGCCTTCCTGGGTGGAGTTTGCATGTTCTCCCCGTGCCCGCGTGGGTCTTCTCCGGGTACTTCGCTCTCCTCCCACATTCCAAAGACATGCATGGCAGGTTAATTGGGCGCTCCGAATTGTCCCTAGGCGTGTTTTCGTGTGTGGATGGCTGTTCGTCTGTGTGCCCTGCGATTGGCTGACAATCGGTTCTGGGTGTACCCCGCCTACTGCCCGAAGCCAACTGGGATAGGCTCCAGCACGCCCGCGACCCTTGTGAGGAGCAAGCAGTTAAGAAAATGGATGGATGGATGGATATTACATTATTATTATTTTTAATGATCTCATCACTGTCTCACCAAAATGTGATGGTGATGTTCTTCGTAGAATCCCGTTAAAGCGACGTAACCTAAATTTGTATGTAAGTCAGAATGCACCGTAGTCTTTCATGAACCTACGCTAATGTAGAAGTACAGTCATATATTCAATAAATATTTGTATGAAAAAAGCCTTTTAGACCATAAATACTGTAACAATCAAATGAGGGCAGCGTGGTTGGAAATTGTTTAGCGAGTCTAATTCTATCAATCTCCCAATCTGCGTTGGAACATTTACACAGTAAATTCTGTCGAGTAAATGTGACTCTCTTTAGAATAAATTTGTCTCTATTTAGAGAGGACCAAATTCTAAGATTTACACTAGGAAGAGAGTAAAATAAACATTGAAAAAAAAGTCACTCAAGGGTTGAGGAACAAACTCACGACATTGAGCTTGTGAGATTGCCACTACCACCTGAGGTCTGCCCCTCCTACTGTTTACTTATCTCCAAGAGACCAAAAACACAGTTTTTGGCCTCTTGGATTTAGAAAGATTCCATGCAATCATGGAATCAGCTGCAACTGACATGAGCGATATACTAACAGAAAGCGAGAGCTGCGTGGCTCAGGGAGTAGATCCTCTGTCTCCCAAGCTGAAGGTCGTGACTTTGTTCCTCCATCCTTGAGTCACTTTTATTTTTTCCAATTCTTTTTTTTACTCTCTTCCAAGTGTAAATATTACTCTAAAACCGAGTCTGTTTGGTCCCACTCTAAATAGAGACAAATTTATTCTACAGAATTTACTGTGTACCTGCTTGTTGTTTTTTTTTTTTTTTTTTTTTTTTTTTGCATATATTCTGTGTCCTCTCACATTCCGGAAAAAAAAATGCATATTAGGTAAAATAAAGACTCTCTAATTTGTTTTTAGGTGTGAGTGAATGGTTGCTTTTTGATTGCCGTGCAATTTACTGGTGATTAATCCAGGGGGTGACTAGCACAGGGTATATGTCTACTCTCACACAAAATCAACTGGATGGGCTGTACATCAGGTGATGGCAGAGTATGCTGTGCTTTTTGTAATCCCTGTTGAACCCATTGAGATGTTTGTCTGCCAATGCAATTGTCAATACTTCCATCCAAATCATTTTCCATTCAAACCATTTGGGATTATCGAATCACGGCACTGTGTTATGTCATGATTGTTGACAGATACTTTTCACTGTTTATTCCTTATCTGGTGTGCTCATCCATTCTTCTTTTGTGAGACCAGTGAAATGGCTGTCAATGACTTTAATTCATGCCAGACAGTATTCATGTCCGAAAATGAATGGTGTACATTTCAAACATCCATTAACACTTTGACAGCACATTAAGACGTCATGCTTTCTGTTTTTTTTGTTGTTTTTTTTCTCCTGCGCAGAGCAGTGCCGATGTGATTCTCAGTGTGACAGCAGAGAACATTGACTGCTTCGATAACGGCATAATCTGCAGAAAATCACTCTTGATCAACATTGGAAGATCTTTCATAGCTTTTGATGATGACACTGGAAAGCCTGTAAGTCACATATTCTAGTTTTGTGTTTTTGTTGATAGGACAAGGAACCACCTTTTCACTACCTAAGCGGGTGTTTAAAATCAACCCAACATGCCCAGCAGTACACTGCAAAAATGTAGGGCCTAAATCTTAGACATAAACACTTATTTCAAGGGAAAATTACTTGAAACTAGTGCAATTACCTGTCCATGCAGAAAGGTAAATTGATTTGACAAAAATCTTGAAATAAGATTGTAAAATCTAGAAATGAGTAAACCCAGACAGAAGTCAAAAGGCTTAAAAATATGCAGAAAATGTTTCTTTTTAGAACAAATTACTTTTTAACCTCTCACTGCAAAAAAGCTATACTAAAATCAGAAAAAAATCCTCAAATTGACAAATTTTCTTCTTTTAAGCAAAAACAAACAAACAAACAAAACAAAACAAATCTGCTAATGGGGTAAGAAAAATTTGTTTGGGAAGAATTCTTAAAACTAGCGTATAGCTCTAGCTTCTTTAAAACAGTGGCAGGTCTTAAAATGAGAAAAAAATTGAGACATATTTTCTTGAAACAGGATAGTTGGTTCCAACCTTGAATACTGAATGTCAAGCAGGGAGGTAACGGGTCATATTTTTATCATCTTTGGAATGCAGTTATGAGTAGTGCACTTCTGAATTAGCAGTCGTCCACATTTTGTTGTTGCATGCCTGTCAATAATGCGCTTGAAAACAAAAACAGCTTTGTTCAAAATTTAATTGGCATGTTAGTGTCTAATTTCTCAATTGAAAAGTTGTGTAATTGGTTATCCTCTTAAAATTGATTTAAAAAAAAAAAGTCTTGCTCTTCTGCTGGTTGTTTCATGCAAACCATTGTGCAAGGAATTATTTGAGCTTGTTATGAGTATTTTTTCTTAATATTAGCTATAATGTCTTATTAAGAAAAAGTTAATATTTGTCCTTAATTTGAGATCAATTTTTAAATGCAAAAGTTATTTTCAAGATTTTTTGTCTTGGGCTAAAAATGAGAAAATATTTCTCAGAAACAAGTGTTTTTTTTATTTACTTTCTTAATTTTTATTTATTTTGTATTTTTTTTTGCAGTGTAGAGATTTTAAATGAATAATTTTCCCACAACCACCATACTAACATCAATAATGCTGAAAAATATGTTGATCTATTATACAGTATTAAAATCTTGTGGCAAAATGTGATTCTCTCAAATCAAATCATACATACAATACTTTATTTTATACATTATAGAACCCCATTAGTGTTATGGGAAGGAATCAGAAGATGATCATCTGGCCTGCCGGCCACTTCACTGTGATTCATTTCCCAGAGGAGGAGGTCACCATCCTTTGGGACCGCAAAACTACCATCCATATCCAGGTTGGACCTCGTTGGCAGGTATGTGGCACGCTCACAACAAGGTTTGTGCTTTCAAGCTGGAAGAGGGGCTTATCAGGGTTTCAATGCAATTTTGACATCATATAATTCAATATAAATGCCTCATTTTCAGGTTTTCTAAGTTTCTTTATGCCATTAGAATATAATCGCAATTATGTACTTGGTCCACTTCCATTTTTCCATCAACTCTATGTTTTGCTGCTACATTTGCATTTGCCAATTTGTGTGAGTACTAGTGTTTTGGTTAGTGCACTTGAAACAACAATAGGTGCCATTTTTACAAAATAATTTTGATAGTAGTTTGGTGAGCGTAATGACAAGCTGTCATTGCTTTTGCACTTCAGTTCACTTCTTGAGCAGCCTATCATAATGTTAGATGAGCCTAATGTTAACATACTGGCTGTACATGCCAGAAATGGATGTCAATTGAATTTGAGATCAAAAGGCTTGTTTGGACGTCTATTAAATTTACAATAACTAACTTCAGTCAACAAAGTAAACTGGACATCAAATACTTGCAGCTGTTGATTTGTATTGACCACATTGGTTGAAAAATAAAATAGATTTCAAGACTCAAACAAACAAAACAAAACAGCAAATAATACAATTGTTGCTTGTTTATTTTGTTGCTTTCAATTTTTAGTTTAAATTTAGATGGTCATGAAAAAGCTCTCCTTGTCCAAACAAAAGTTAATTCTACTCAATGTTAATGTTGTATTCAGGGGAAGCTGAGTGGCCTATGTGGAAACTTTGACATGAAGACTGTGAATGAGATGCGCACACCTGACAACATCGACACAACAACTCCACAAGAGTTTGGAAACAGCTGGACAGCAGCTGAGGTGGGTCAAAGTCATTGTGATGCATTTTCCAACGTTATGAGGACAGTTCGACAGGACATTTACCCTCCATCATGTAGCACATGACCATGATCATCAACAATTTATCATCCTGCTATGTTAAAAGAATGTTATGTGATGTCATGTCACTAATTAATTTTTAATTTGTATTCAGTGTGTGAATGGACCAGATATGAGACACCCATGCACGCTGAGTCCACTCAGAGAGCCATTTGCCAAGCAGCAGTGTGCCGTTCTGCTCAGTGAGGTCTTCCAGGCCTGCCACCCAGTGGTAAGTCGTAAAACAACATCAACTTTCTATTTTATATTACAGTGAAACATCCGGGAATAATTGGCACCCCGAAAAAGTTCATAATTACCTTTAGATGGTGACAAATCACTACTCTTGTCGAAATGAAACTTCTTAAGTTCACTTCAATATAGTTTTTTGGCCCCAAGATGCAACAAGATAACAGCAAAGCACTACTTTTGTCAAAATGGCATTTCTTTTAATTGACTTCAGGAGAGTTTCTTGCCTCCAAGAGGCCACAAAATGGCAGAAAAACACAACTTTGACTTAAATGAAGTTCCTCAGCTCACTTCAATATTGTGCTTTGACAGCAATATGCCACAAGATGGCACTAAATAATATCATCACAAATAGGGAATAACAGTGCATGGAGTGATTTACCTCCCCAAATCAGCCAATATAGGAGAATTCTAAACTGCGAATGGGAGGTGATTCCATTTTATATACGCAAACATTCACACTCAAATTCACACATTAGGATAATTTAGTCGAAACATGTTTTTGGAATGTGGGAGGAAGACTATAAGAACTCCACAGGGGAATGCGAGAGATGAGATTCAAACTGTGTGCCTCAGAACTGTGAGACTGACATGCTAGCCACAAGGCGACCATGCTTCCCAAACCAAAAAATTCAACCTGAACTTAACAACATATTTGTTACATTCCCCTGCTGCACTTTATCATTGGTTGAACGTAGTGTTAATTTGATTATACATTTTTTAATCAGTTATGTAGTTATATTATATGAGTTAATTAGCTAGTTACCTTTTATCAGTTAGTCAACCTCATCCGGTTTTTATTTAGTCAACTTTTAGTCGACTATAAATCTAGCATTTTAGTCTTTATTTTAGTCCAAGAAAACACAATTTTATTCGTCTAGTTTTAGTCAACAAAAACTGTCAATATTTTAGTCTAGTTTTAGTCAGGACATTTTACCCCTGTATATGCTTGCATATTTTTTGGTCAGAATGTAATGTTGAACATTTTGAATCTAAAACTATTTCACATGAAATGTTCTCTCATCTTTTTGACTTTACACACAATTACAGTATATCAACAAGTGGCTACTTTGGCTCCATGATATGAGCTAGTTAATTAGCCAGCATTAGTTAGCAGTCGTATTAACATTACTGTTGGAACGTTATAGGCATTGTATTAATGTTACGTTATAGCTATAGTTTCCTTTTTTCTTTTTTCTTTTTTTAAACCTTTCACTGTGAATCCACATCCTGTCTGTCCCATACTCGCTAGCTGCAGATTTGAAAGAGGGTGTGTCACATGGCAGCGTCACAGTGACAGATTAGAAGTGAGAGGATTTTACAAAATCATATACTTTTCACATCGCCTTTGTTCATGAACTAAATTGTCCATAGATTTTAGTCCAGTTTAGTACATTTTTCTCCCGTCTTCATTCGTCGACAAAAAATGCATACTGATTAGTCCCAGTATTGTTTATTAACTCATTCACTCCCAGCCATTTTCATGTTCTATTGCTATCAAAACATGGAACCTACCAAAAAAAAAAAGAAAAGTGTCTCTTCTTTCATCAGGAAAAAAAAAAAAAAAGTACCGTATATTTTTTTTTATCTGTTTTTATGTTTTGTAGCAATTAGCATTACAATTAGCGAAGTTTCATCATTATTCACAAACCTGTTGAAAATACTGGGGAAAAAGAGCTTGTTGCAACATGGACCTGGTTGATCTCTTATACTTTGCTGCCACCTGCTGGCCGTTTTTATCTTTGTTTGTTTTTTGGGTTTTTTCTTATTGTAATAAGTACCATCGCTTTAACCACCCGCTTCAGGTCAGAAACTGCATCAAAGCCTTCATACAAAAACTCTAGCATACAAAAACCTAAAAAACGTATAAATACGTTTTTGGGAGTGAATGAGTTAATGATGGTTTTACTCTAGTCTAGTCTAGTTTTCATCTGGTGAAAAATGTCCATTGATGAAAATATTTTTGTTCAGTTTTCATTAACGAAATTAACACTAGTTGAACGAATAGGTTTTTTTAAACCCCTCGTTGAATAGACTGCTTTTTCTTGACACTCAGGTGGATGTTACCTGGTTCTACATGAACTGCTTGGCAGACACATGCGGCTGCAATCGTGGAGGAGATTGTGAATGTTTTTGCACTAGTGTGGCAGCGTACGCCCACCGTTGCTGTCATCAGGGTATTCCTGTCGATTGGCGCTCACCGTCTCTGTGTCGTAAGTTGAATTGTCATGTATTTATCAAGAAAAATACCCCTAATGTGTACCGGTATTCATGATCAAATATTTCTTTTTGTCATATTTACTACCATATCTGCACTTATTTCTCTGCAGCATACGATTGTGAATTCTACAACAAAGGTACAGCAGCCTCTCCGCTTTGTTTACGTTGATTACATTTTTAGGTCACCAAATCGTAACATCTAAAACAGAATAACATCTTTTTTATGACCACAAAATGTCTTACAAAATGAAGCAAGTTTCTTTTCAACAACCTGCAATAACACAGCTTCATTTTTTTTTTTTTGTTGCAGTTCTTGGTAAAGGCCCTTTCAGGTTGCTCCCCTTCAGAGATCGGGCTTCGGTGCTTGTTGCCAGCATGTCCAGCGGCTCAGTGTTTGTGAAGCGAGGAAACCTCAGTGACAGCACCGGCATCTTCTCACACTTTATGATGACACCAGGCCTGAGCAGAGCCCGACCACATGGTGGGTTTCACTACATTAACTCGACAGGGTTCGGCTTTACGACTGGTCATTAATGGTCGGGATCAACAGTTCACTGCAAGAACTCAATCGTCGGTCATTTCTCAGTTGTTTTTTTTAAGTTTGAATCTGGTGTCTGAGCTTTTCGTTGTAGAATTAGGCCAGGAACGTGTATTAAAAAAAATAATAATAATAAAGTTTAAACTTTTTTTTTTTTTTTTAAATCGGTTTTATCTGCCTTGTCTTGGGCTTGCAACAAATAAAAAAAATAAAAAATGGGAAAAACATGTACAGAATAGGGGGAGATGATGTCAGGCAATGTACGGATTTGATTTCACAAAACTGATCCCATAATGATGGTTACAGTGTAACAATGAAAATTAAGGGTTTTTCTATTTCCCTCCCCCCAGACACATCACGGATTTCCTTCGAGGCAGCACATAGACCCAATCACTTTCTGCATGTGAGCCCCAGTGGCCAGGTGAAGCTGCTCAAGTGGGAGGAAAGCGAGACTTTCTGGGATGGAGCCACCTTTGTGCTCCACAGGGACACCTGGCTCTCAGGCTATGACTCCCTGGAGTCCCACGCAAAGCCTGGATTCTTCTTACATGCCACCCTGCCTCACATCCACCTGCTCAAGTATCGTCACGCTGACAGCTTCCGCAAGGCCACCCTTTTCAAACTCACAGGTATTACTATTCACTGTCTTACTACAGGAAGTCAAGTTAAGTTGAATAGCACATAAACTGATGAAATAACAGTAGTGACATTAATTTGAGATTGTATTTTTGTGGCTTATTAGCCATGACATTACTCATGATGTTGTAGTTGCTAGATAAGTTGCGTGATAATTATTATTTCCCTTCCTGGGTTATTCAGGCTTCTCTCAGCTGTTCATGAGGTCTTGACACAGGGTTCAAATGGTGTCAGTGCTCCTCCTTGGGGTCAACACTTGTGGCTTTATTGTTAGTGCAGCTAAAACCAGAGAAACAGTTGTCACCTTTAAAGAACCAACTCTTATGATGATGCATGTAGAAATTAAACAGCATTACAATTATTATGTGTTTTTTAATTTAGTAAGGCTGGTTGATAGGGTACCTTTTGTATTTTCAAGTCACATTTCCATATCCATTTACCTTTTGGAATCCATAGTATGGAGGACAAAAACAGCCAATTTTTCTTTTTACATTTTTATTTTTTTACTCTAGTTTTTTATTTATTTGTACTTATATATTACTTATTTATAGTCTGTTGTTTTTATTTCCATTTAGATTTATTTTTTGTATATATTTTTAGTTATATTTTTTATATCCGTTTTTATCTTCACTTTCTTTCTTTCTTTCTTTCTTTCTTTCTTTCTTTCTTTCTTTCTTTCTTTCTTTCTTTCTTTCTTTCTTTCTTTCTTTATTTATTTATTTATTTATTTTTAATTTTGGGAGTTTTGGTCTTCCGTAGATTGTTTTTTCTGCCACTAAATCTTTAATCTAATACTATTCATAAAGTGTCAGTTTAATGGGATAGTAAAATGACAAATTGTTCCAGCTCCTCTATTTCACCATTTACAGCATTTTTAAGAAAGTTATTGACTTTTGTGGTCCTGTGTAGTGGAATTACAGATTTAAGGGCCTGAAATTGCAATTGTCACTCAAACTTATTAGAGAGAATGTTGGTGGGTGTGATTTTACTCAGAAAAGAATCTTATCTTAATATTCTGAATAGCGGGTGCGAAATTGCTTGTTCCGTCAGTCCAACAGTTTATGCATGCTGTCAGCAACAGATGAAAAAAAGAAAAGAAAAAAAGGCTGCCAAACTAAACAGACGAAATGAGAGACAACAGTTAACTTGCGTTTAAACTTGTGTTTACTTTGTGTAGCACTGATGGTTTTCGTCATGAAACATTTGGGAGAAGACTCATAAGTGCAAAATTAAGTTGGAAGTGATAGAATTGGAAGGATGAGTGGAAGGGGCAAACATATGACTAAGTTACAGAAAACTCATTTGCTCCAATAATTTTGGTAAAACCATTAATAATGTAAAAAATATGCTTTGTTTGCTTTTAAAACTTGGGTGGGACAGCAGAAACTCTGAAAGGCCAGCACCAATTGTCACAATGTGCTGAAATGACCCAGACACATCGTGCGCAATCAAGTTTATACTGTACCTGTGTTTGCATGCTCAGATGTTTAGTAAATGTTTTGTGTTTTTCATGAGGCTCTGGCCCAGATGTTCCTCCTCGTCCACAGTGTCAGTGGAGTTATGACTCCTGCGTCAGCCCCTGTTTCAAAACCTGCAGTGACCCATCAGCGGAAGCATGTGTGGCCATCCCACAGTGAGATGTTTAACTGCTTTGTTCACCATTGTTGAACTGTTCTTATAATTGGACTGGTTTCTGTAAGATATTTTTTTGATATGTGCAGAGTGGAGGGCTGCCTTCCGGTCTGCCCCCCACAAATGGTCCTGGATGAAGTTACTCAGCGTTGTGTCTACGTCGAAGACTGTGAGTAGAATCCTTCTTGTTTTCACTGGTGTGTTTCTTGGATGCAAATATTTATTATTTTGCAATACAGTGTTCCTTCACTTTTCGCGGATGTTACGTTCCACGACCACCCTTGATAGGTGAATTTTCGTGAAGTAGAGGACGTAAACAAAAGAAGCTTTTTTTGTTTGTTTGTTTTGTTTTTTGGGGGTGAGTTATGCTTCTACTGAGCCATAACAAAGACACCACACAGTTCCCACCCTTCTAAACACTTGTCAACTTGTATAAGAAGAAAAATAGCAGCATAAATAAAGAATACAGTAAATACCTGAATGGGGAAGTTGGGGGAGGCCGTGTGTTTAATAATCTCTGAAAAACCTGTGAAATAGCAAGGTACAACCCAAGATAAACCCTGTAATGTAAGAATTCCCCAAATACATAATAAATCCCGCAATATAGTGAATCCTCGATAAGTAAACCGCGAAGTAGCGAGGGCCCACTGTACTCGTGCATAACTCTTTGAATAAACATGAACTATCTCCAGTGGTATATCTTAGTGTGAGTACACTGACTTATATATGAATAGACTATTAATAGGAGTCTCACATCTGAAACCAGAGCTCAGCCATCTTACATTGCCACTGTTACTGACAATTTCGGTTATTTTTTCACTGAACAGTTGCATGTGCATGTTTGACGTGAGGATCCCTCTATGGAGTAATTAACATAACTGTTTCTATCGACCATTCATAGTATATTATCTCTGTATCATGAATTGTGACTGGCAGAGGTTAGGTTTACATTTCTCAGCCGTTTTTGTCTTTCGTTTGAATTAATTTATGATGCTTCTAACCACGATACATATGAACGTTTGGGTAGCACTCAGATATATATCCTATAAGAGAAAATTAAAATTTCCTTCTTACCGATGAAATGTGCATTTAGTGCTTCTTCCACTGGCACAACCGTATGCCATACATGGTGACAGTTTTGATGTAGAGACAAAAAATAACGCGAAAACTCCATTGGGGAATCATTCAAGCAAGTGGCAACGTAAGATGGCCAGTGGGTTCATTTCTCCCCACAGCGAGTATTAGTATTAGTCCATTCACATAAAAGTTTGTGTGAATGAAGTATATCAATCTCTGGCCTCCTCTTACATGTTGTTCATGGTTTTGGGTTTAGGTATTAAAGCTCCAGTTATTTTGCCCAAAGTTCCAACCAGTGCCATGCCAAGCTTTGGGCCTATGTCCTCCACAACAACCACTGCATCTTTAAAAACAACTATCACCCCATCTGCCCCTTCTCAGTCTTCTACAACCACCAAAATTACCAGCATTGCTCCAGCTGTGAGCACAACACCACCAATTTCTGATGAGTCAACTCGACCAACCTTCCCCACACCCACTGAACTTCCTGAAACTCCCAAAACAGCAGCACCTCTATTACCATTGCCCCCCACTGTAAGGCCCGAGGTGAAGGAACCTCTGTTAACTGCAAAAGTGACCGAAGCCCATACCACTGCTGAAAGTGCCACCATCAGCCCCTTTGGATCCAGCACCTTCAGGTTGACCAGCACTCCCTTTGCAATCACTTCTCTTTTCTGGC
The DNA here is from genome assembly GCF_051991245.1 of Festucalex cinctus. NCBI lineage: Eukaryota > Metazoa > Chordata > Actinopteri > Syngnathiformes > Syngnathidae > Festucalex > Festucalex cinctus. The sequence continues at coordinate 14,843,501 of NC_135414.1, read as the reverse complement.
TAACTTCCTCCACCAGGCCCACTGACTCCCTCCGTCCTCACGTCACTCCAAAAGCCACGCCCACCACAGCAGTAACAATGCACTCTACTGAACGTCCAGTGCCCACTTCTCCGCTTGCCGTCGAGGAGTCCACGAAGACTCCACATTCAGTACTGGTGTTCCCATTTGGAACCACCTCTCATATGCTACCAGTTTCAGAAAGTTCAACGGTGACAAAACAGACCACTGTACCCAGATCTACTGATGCTATACACACAGAGTCTAAGAGCACGAAGCCTTCAACACTGGGGAGAACTCCCCCAATCTCCCTAGTCACACCCATCACTCCTGGTTTACTGCCCACAGCCCCTCCAGCCACTTCTTCACTTATTACCCCACCTCCTGTCAAAACACCAACTGCGTCTAGGGCAACAGAAACTTTGACTTCAGCAACAACCACACACTCAGTCACTCCAGTTGAACCCTTTAAAACCGGCATAACAACAAAGTTCATTAGTCTAAAGACAGTAGCTCCTCCTATTTCTAAGCTTGACACTGAGACGGTACGTTTAACCACCCCAGCTGCTCCTGAGATACCAACATCATTGCCAGTCGACGTCGCTCTGACTACACCTGTGCCCAGTCGTACTTCTGTTACCTCAGACCAGCAAGCAACATCAAAGACAACGACCATACTTGAATTTACAGTGTCCAAAATAACTTCTTCCACCATATCAATGACTGCTCAGCCACCCCCTAAGCCTACAGCCACAATTTCCAGGTCTACTTCCACTCAGCCTACAACTTCAAGACCTCCAGAGATAGCTGTAGCCACCACCGTGGCAACCAGCCCAATTATATCTGCAAAATCAACTGTCCCGCAAGTAATGCCGAAGGAAACTGTTCTTCCTCCACTATCACCAAGCTCCTCCACACAGACCTCACAACCGTGGCGTCTTCCTCATTTCCTCACCACTTCCAGCCACCTGTACAGTCCTACAACAATGACAACACCGCAGCGCACATCTCAAATTGTTCCACATGTGGTCAGTTTAACTAAAACGACTGAAGTGTTACGACCTCCAGTACCAAGGCCAGTCATCACCTCTGCCACTCCATCTACAGTCACAACCACAACTGCTAAGACTACATCTCACATGTTGCCTACTGCAGAATTTACGACCAAGGCACATGTTACACCAGAGCGTCCCCCAAGACCAGATGTTCCTGATACTTCTCTCCCCATAGGACCTACAAGACCTTCCACTGCAGCCACCACCCTCAGACCAGTCCCAGTGACGACACATCCAGTGACGAGCAGAATGGAATTTACAAGACATACCACACCAATCTTACCTGTCTCTCTACCTGACATAACTTCTTCAGCATCAACAAAAATTTCCCCTGACAAGGTCACCACACAGTTTGTGTCAACTGTAAGAGCTGCAACAACTACAACTGAAAGCACACAGATGACCTCTATCAGACCAACACAAAGAGGACCAGTAACAACAAGAGGTCCAACCACAATCACATCAACTGAGAGGCCAATCACATCCAGGGTAACTATGGAATCAAAACCGCTGACAACAGCCACCAAACGAGCCAGCTCACCAACTGTCATGCCACAGCCAGACAAAACAACTGCATTAGGAGTTCCATCTCCAACCATATCCACATCAGTAGAAGCACTGACTACAGTGAGCACACCAAGAGCAACAACCATTGCAGCCACAACCACATCGCCCACATCAGTGGCCCCACTTCCCATGCCTGAGCCAACCATACCAATCTCTGGCCTGACAACCACAGAATCTGAGGCGGCACCAGACACTTTACAACCAGTGACATCTCCACTGCTTGATATTACCATCCAGACTCAGGAACCTGGTGTTCTTCCACCTGGTATAACATCCATCCCTGTAACCACAGCGGTGCAAACAACTGTGGTGGACAGTTTGAATCGCACCAGTCCTAGACTAACAACACCTTTTGTGCCTGTGGACAAAACCAAGCCGACATCAGATATCATTACATCCACAGCTGTATCATTCACAAGGATGTGCACGGTGAGTTCACTTTATAGCATCCACATTTATTGACCATGTTGACTATATTCTTTTGTGGCTTGATTGTGTGAATGCTGAAAGCGTCTTTTTATTTTGCCATATTTTGTCCTTCAACTACTTTATTTTTTGACTGATTCAAACTATTCCAACTTCAACATGTTCCAAAAATTCACGCTTAGCGGGCAATTACTTTTCTCATTCCAAACGTTTACAGTTATCCCACAGTTCAACATTTTCACCCCAAAAATCGGCACTCATTTCGAATGAGACTTTCAACAATTCACTTCCCATTCAAAATTCAAAATGTTCAACTCATTCAATTCAACTTGAGGTCAATATACCAATTCACACGTAGCAAAAAAATAAAAAATAAAAATAAAAAATTCACGTTTTTCACTCAATATGTCACTTTTTAAAACCCATCCGCAGTATTCAACATCATTTCTTATCATTCAATACATGGATTTTAACATCTAAATTCAAGATCATTCTTATTCAATGTCATTTAATATCATTCCAAATCATTCGACACCATTTGACATAATTATATGTCTTTCTACATCATTTTACCTCATTCAATGTGATTCCACAGTTCAACATTTTTTTTCAGCATTCACGTGAAATTTCTCCAGCAATTGCTTCTTCTAGTTATAATAGAATTTATTAGCCTAAAACAACCATTGAAAAGAAAGACGATTTTACACACTGAAAAATACATTGCATTATTTATACAGCTGTTGATAAAACTATTTTAATGTTTCTTCTCTTCATGTTTTTACATCAGCCTCCATATGCAGAGATTGTTGACGAATGCAGCAAGTTTATCTGTGTCAACAACCAGCTCGTCTTGTTCAATAAGTCCCAAAGCTGCCCTTTCTCCTCTAAGCCGGTAAACTGCGGCCTGCTTGGCTTTGCCATATTGGTCAATGGTGACAAATGTTGCCCCCAGTGGGAATGCCCATGTAAGAGAAACACACAAATTATTTATAAATAACCCTGTGTTACATAAGCATAATGTCATTGTAACTTAAATTGTAGTTCAAAGAGAGCATTATGTCACTATTTCATTGTTTCTATTCCAGGTCGCTGCTCTGTGTTTCCAGACTTGAATGTGATCACGTTTGATGGAAACAGTGTTGCTATCTATAAAGCTGCCTGGTTCATCGTGTCCCAACTACCCAATGAGACTATCAGTGTTCTGATACAAGAGTGCCCTGTTGGATCAGAGTCACCAGTAAGCCATTGTCATACTTAAAGAAAAACTTACTGTCAATTTAATGTAAGTCACTTTTTGAAATGTATGATTGTCCTTTTTAAAGCTCCATTGGAATTTTACAAACCTGTGTCTGGTGTCGCTCAACATAACCCACAATTCCAACCACATCATCATCGACAGGCTGCAGAGGAGGGTAGGACAAAACATGTTATTTGCTTTGTACTTAGTACCTCAAACGTTTGGGCAATCATTAAGATGCAAATTACAAACTTTTTCCCACAGCTTTATGTCAACTCACGGTACGCCTGGCCTCGTTTTAAAAAGTTTGGTTTTGAGATCTACGACACGGGCAACATGTATCTGATCAGAAGCCCGGCTGGTCTTAAGCTGCAGTGGTACCACAGCACTGGGATGATGGTGATCGACAGTGACAGCCCTAGACCCGGCAAGAAGCTGCCCACTTTGGGACTTTGTGGTATGAACTGGCTTAAACGGTCGATGGTGTTTAATTCTGCATTAATTCATAGAGAACGCACAAAGTCCATACAACAAACTCAAAGTTCAAAGCTAGAAATTCTAATACATATGGGCCCTTAACATTCGTACCCCAAGGTACATACTTGCCTAAAAGGGTACACATTGTAAGGGTCCCAATATGTACCTTGTTTAAGTGGTGCAATATATATACCCCCTTGAGGGTACTACCCCAGTGACAAGCCACTGGACCCTTAAAGGTACAATTTTAACACCTCACGTTTTGATACCAGTTGTCAAAACACATATCCTTGTCAGTAAAAACTATAGTTATGTTTATGTTCTTCCCTTCCTCTTTAGGTTTCTGTGATGGAGACCCAAGTAATGACCTGACTCTGGCCAATGGCAGCACTGTGGGGAGGGGCGAAGATCCGTCACTCTTCATCGAAAGCTGGCAGGTTCCCAACACCACCAGCTATGTCAGTCACAGTCGGCGTCGAGAATTCAACTGCTCCACCAGTGACTGCTCCCGATGTCTGGTCATGCTGCAGAAACCGGCCTTCTTCCCATGTCATGCCTTTGTAGGTTTACACATTTATAAAGCAATTTACAGTGACCAACCAGTCGGATGTTTCACCAAGTGATGAAAGCATATGATTCCCAGTTTGTAAAGATGAATGAGATCATGTTTTTGTTGTTTTCTAGGTCTCTCCAAGTACATTTTGTGAGGTTTGGGTCCAGGATGTGGAGTATGTAAACAACCAGTGTGTGGCACTGGCTGCCTACGTAGCCTCTTGCTATAAATTCAACATCTGTATTGAGTGGAGGAGACCGGATTACTGTCGTAAGATTGAATCCCCAAAACACATTAAGATATATTCATTGTTTTTTTTTTTCTTCATAGTTTTCAACCATATTTGGGATTTCTCAATGCATTTGTGACAGCTTTTACGCATGATTTTGACTGAAGTATGAAATGTGTTATCCAAAATGAAAATGAAATTCTTAGAAAGTTGAAACCGTAAATCTACAGTTCAAAATTATGGAATTGCAAAAATTAAAAATAAATACATTATTTAATTCATTAATAAACGAATACAAGTGAAAATAAAAACAAATCTAAAAAATCTAAATGTAAAAAAAAAAAAAAAAAAAAAAACGAGATTCAAAAAGTAAAAATATAAAAATGAATGTGGAAATTATATCTATTATATTATGTCCATATATATATATATATATATATATATATATATATATATATATATATATATATATATATATATATATATATATGTATATTTATTTCCATTTAGATTTATTTTTTGTTAAATTTTTTAATTACAATTTTTATATTTGTTTCTATTTATTTATTTATTTATTTATTTAGCTATTTTTAATTTGGGCAGTTTTGGTCCTCCATACAAAATGTCTTAAAATACTACTTCATTTGTGTAACAATCCTTGCCTTCCTTCCTGTAGCCTTCATGTGCCCTGAACCTCTTCGCTATCAAGCCTGTCTTCCGGCCTGCACGTCTCAGTCATGTCACAACCAGTATTTCGACTTCGACCCCGACCACTGCTCAGGCCTGACCGAGGGTTGCGCCTGTCCTGAAGGAACGCTACTACACCGGCCATACGCTGCCCTCTGCATACCCCCAAACAAGTGTGGTAAGATCCCCTAATATCCGTCTGTATGGACAAAAATGACATGTAAGCACTTGTACGGTAATTGTGATGTTTGTGTAGCCTGCACTGACAGTTCTGGCGTTCCACGTGCACACGGTGAGGTGTGGAAGGCCTCAAAGGACTCCTGCTGCATGTATCGCTGCGACAAGGACACGGTCATCCCAGTGGAGTACAACTGTTCCACCGCCGTGGCACCTGTGTGCCAGCGAGCAGGAGAAGTGGTCGTCAGCCTGGCAGATGACACCAGCTGCTGCCCCCGTAAAGTCTGTGGTAAGGCCGCAGAGGAGATTTCAGTGTCCACCTGCAGTGCGGCATGGAGATCATCAATTTATTAAAAATGATAAGATGGTGTCATATGACTTTGCAGTGTGTAATCAGACTCATTGTGACCTTCTGCCACCTGACTGTAAATATGGGGAGAAGCTAGTGTCGTACTACCGAAAGGACTCGTGCTGCCCAGACTATGTGTGCGGTGAGTACATAGTGACCAAAGATATCCCTGCTAGTGCTGAGTGTTCATCCATTTTATTCGATAATTCGAGTTTGTTTAACAGCTTCTGTAGTTCGAAGCACATTTCTATTGAGATGCACTGCTGCCCCTAACCACATGGCTGCGAACAGACAGAAGCTAGATTACTAAAGCATAGTCAGACAAAATATGTTTCTATTATTTCTGGATGCAAAACCTGAATAAAAGCAGTTTTAAAGAAAACATTGGAAAATTAATTAGTCATTTATCTGGATAGGGTGTGTCAGGCGATAAAATGTTTTAATTGCAATTAATCGCATGTCTTCACGATTAATCGCAGATTTTATATCTGTTCTAAATATACAATAAAGCGTATTTTCTAAGATTTCATACTCTTGCTAATATGAAAGTGGACACAAATGTTAAACTAATAGAGTTAATCAAATTGAGTTAAAATTAATAAATGTACTGTAAAAAAAAAAAAAAAGTGTTATATTATAAATTTGTGTTGAGGTCATTTTCTGCCACTAGATGGCATAATTGCATTTGTAAGACGGTGACAGATCAGTGCACTTTTCTTTTCATATTAAGAGCTATCTAATCTTTAACATGAAATAACCTATGAAATTCTGCACATTTTTAAAATTGTCAAATTAAACTTGACCGCAGTCTCCACAAATATATGCATTATAATTGAATTTATTACTGCTAAGTTTTGATGTGGTTGTGTCTGCTGCATTGCGACTGTAATTCCCCCAGTAGAGGATTTCCAAGTAAGGGGAGGTCATTAATCATGAGTTAAAACAAATAGTGGCGTTAAAGGAACTTTAAATTAACTCGAAATTAACGCACTAATTTTGACACCCCTAATCGGGATAATAAATAAACTGCATGTTGGTTCCAGAATGCGATCCCACAAGTTGTGAGGCAGAGATTCCCACCTGTAGAAGTGACCAGTTTTTAATTGCAACCAGAACCGATGACAGCTGCTGCCCGACTCACATCTGCAGTAAGTATCAAACTTCTGCCAACAATTATTTTATAAAATTGTTTCATAGGTTTCCTTACTGTAATCATTTGTGTGTCGTACAGTGTGATTAAGTGTTTACGTTTGTTTCCTGTAGTCTGTTCATCTTGTGTGGACGCGCCTCCACTGTGTCAGGATGGAGAGGTTCTGACCGTGAGCCAAAACACCACCGACCGCTGCTGCCCCTCCTACCAATGTGGTCAGCTCACACAAACCAAAACCACATCTTTCTGCTTTCAGCTTTTACTTAAATTATGAAAACAACTGCACAGTTATTTCATACATTGAACATTAAACAAATATGGATAGTTTTAAATGTGCTTATTTTATATTTACATTTTATTTATTTATTTAGCCATTGAGGAGTTTTTCATATATACCCTTGGGGATATGTAAACTTATGAGCACAATTTTAAATGTACAAAAGCTAAAGGTCACTCAAAAATGTGATGAATTGTGAGCAAAATTCACATGCACAGCTCTACTCATGTCAACTTCAACCTCTGAAAATATCAAAACAGTTGCCACAGTATTTTGGATTTTATGGGGATTAAACCTTTTACTCACCCCACAGTGCGCTCATAAGTTTACATTACCCCCAAGCACAACTGTATGTATTTATATCTGCGTGTTGTGTTTGCTTGTAGTATGTGAGCCCTCCAGATGTCCTCGTCTCAACTGTCCTTTTGGGATGTCACTGGTGTCGATGTCCAGTTCAGAAGACTGCTGTGCCAACCACACATGCGGTACAACATTCAATATATGAACTTTATTATATTACAATTTGTTATGATGTGTAGCATTCACAGTATGAACTTGATTCTTTTCAATTACTTCGTCTTTTAAGTATAGTATTTCTAAACTTAATGTCATGTTTTGTGTTTCTCAGTGTGTTCCTGTGACCAGATTACCCCTCCTAAATGTCAACTGGTATGTTCAAGTTCTGGAATTTAGCCTTTTTTTGGAACTCTATTATAGGATGTATGAGCTAGTTGTACGTGAGTTGTTTAAATATTGCCCTTGATCAAATTTCATCAGTGGTCTTCAAGTCCTCCCCCACACACACACACATAAGCCCAGTTTCATATCAAGAAGCATTTTGACAGATTGGTAGTGCTGTAAAACGTGAAACAAATATGAAAGAAAATGATTAAAAATTCAACTCACCATTGAGCTTTTTAGGTGTTGTTGCTGTTTAGGTAATGGGAGTCATTCGCTTCCTTTATCTAATGCTGATTGGTTGGCCTCTAGAAGCATTTTTGATAGCTCGGAGTCGTACTTAGTGACCCCTTTTTGTACAGCATGTCATATTAAAATAAAAATAGTTATTGTGGGAATGCTGTTATTGTAATTTTCATTCTCCACACTTTTTTGCCGTGTAACAACTCCCACATGATACTTCCAATTTACACTGTTCAAATTTCAACTAGCTTAAAAAAATTCATGCCTCCTAGAGTATATATCGTCTGACCTCACATCACTTACAGTATTTGCACAATTTAACATTTAAACTTTTCCCTATTCATTTTCAATGGAACAGACATTGAACTTTTTCTAAGTGTCACTTTTCACGCCCACTTCCATACATATAAGTTATCATCATTACCAGGTGTCTGATACTGCTCGGTTGCACAGTTGGTAAACACCAGTAACCAGGAGGTCATAATTTCATAAATTATCTCTCAATTTACTTCATAAGCATTCAAAATCTTAGCATTCAGCTTTCAACATTCCCACGCAATTTCTGCAGAAATTGCACTTAGTCTAGTTTTACGCCGGTATCCATAGTTTATTAAATTTCAGTGTGTTTTTGATTGCAGGGAGAAGCTCCACAGCTGGAGCAAGCCATCTCGTCTGACCCACAGAATCAATGTGCCTGCAAAAGATACAAGTGTGGTGAGTGTTGTTGGTTCAAAATGTCTCAAAAGGGTTCAAATAATCTGCGGGGCTCCATTTTGTGAAATGACTGTTAATCTGCAACCCTGACTGTGGATGCCTGTGCAGTTCGAGAGGCGGTGTGCGTGTATCAGGGGGCGATACAGGGGGTGCTGCGGCCCGGTCAGACTCTGGTGGAACATCGTGAGGACGGCTTGTGCTACAGCCGACAGTGCAGCCGCGTCCTGGACATGTCAAGCGGTTTTCACGTACTTCGGACCAGCAGCACCAACTGCTCTTCTCTCTGTCAACTAGTAAGACATCAATTGGGAACCTTTTTTTGAGCCAGGATCTAAAAAATGTTTCCATCTTCTACAGTAATTGAATGTAGGGCTGGATATTGATTGTAGTTTACTCAGTCGATTCAATTTCAATTTACAAGAGCTGCACTTCAGTCCGATATTGATTAATTATGAGTCATCAATTCTTCTTAAATATCAAGGACATGTAAAACTCCACAAATTCCAAATTAAATTTTCCGGAGGTTTTAATTGGTTAAATTATTTACTTTATTAATGAAAGTATCACGTGTTATAATCACTTAAGTGTAACACAAACATTGACATCAGCAATGATGAGATGGAAAATTTTTATAATTCTTATTCAATAATTACAAATATAAATAAAAAAAAAGATTCTGAATTGTCTTAAAGTACAATAAGTCATGTCTTTCATAAACGTAAGAAAAATACTTTTAAATTCATGTGAATTGTAAAATTCAAGAAAACGGTAAGATACAAAAGAATTGTCCTCTAAAATTCCATTTTCTTATAAATTTATGGAAAAAGAGGAATTTAAATAATCGATTTATGGTTTTATGAATCAATATTGATTATTCATTTTGTTGTTGTTGTTGTTGTTGTTTTTTTTTTTTTTTACCCAGCCCCAATTAAATGAAACTGATTCTGGAATTGGAAAATGAACGTTTGAATAATTTTCTAAGTAAATATTCAGTATGAAAGATTGATGTTTCTGTTATCACAGTGATACCATTATGACATTTCTTCTGACCTGTTGGTTTAGTTGTAATGTAATATTTGCGTGTGTATTGTAGAATCAGATCTATATTCCTGCAAAAGACCAATCAACATGCTGTGGCGTTTGTAAGAATATATCTTGCCTTTATACTCATGACAACGGGTCGACAATTCTCTATAAGGTGGGCAATTAGCGTCAATACAATCAATCAATATGATTTTTATATAGATTCATAGTTGATTTGAATGTGTTTTCAGCCAGGGAGGTCTTGGGTGTCCAACTGCGTGAAGTTTGAATGCACAGACACACTACCTGGGCCGACACTCATCTCCTACCCTTTCAGCTGCCCCCCCTTCAATGAAACAGAGTGCATGAAGGTCAGCATGATCAAACATGGTGCATCAACACTTGCTTGTGTCCATCATAGGGGTCCTGCTCACTATGACACAATTGAGGATAAGGATTTATAGATTTTTGCCACAATGTACGGTATAAGATAAATGATCAGCGTCGTCTTGATTTGTGACTTTTTCTCCCTTTTGCACACAGATTGGAGGAACCGTCGTAAGTTACATGGACGGCTGTTGCAAGACATGTGAGTATGTGAGCACAGCCCAGCTGTAATGTAGTTCGTGTAGAGCTGTAGGCTGCAGCTGACACTCACCTGTCGCCCAGCATGCCTCCAACACATAATATTCTCCTGTGCAGTTTAAATTTACTACCACAATGTCAAAATGGCCTCTTGTTCTGCCGTCACGATTGTCTTCTGAGTAGTGTGCTTTTTTCAGTGTACTTTTCAGTGAAAAGAACAGGCTGCTCTTTTGAAAGTAGCCATCACTGAAAAGCACCTGAAAGCACGTAAGTGGCTTAGTGGTTCATGTGCTGCAGCTCACCAACATGTACAAATTCCACCAGGTACTGGATTCCCTCTCTTCCCTTTCCCCGTTAGCTCCCTGACTCCCACAGTAAACACAAACTGTGAAAGAGGTACCAAACCCACGATAACTATCAGTGCTATTGTTGATATTCAACAATGTACTCGCTCCCTCCATGATCTTACTGATATAACACACCAAGCGGGACAGTCCTCTCAACTGTTATCTCATTTCAGATTTAATGTAGTGGAAACTGCATGCAACACCAAAACAGAACAATATTTGGAATACAGTGAAACCCTGTTTATCGCAGACTCACCCGCAATATGTGAAAATCCACCTTTTGAAGACACCATTAAAAATTGTTTTACCACTCTCAGATGTTCGTCAAACTTTTGAAAATGTTGTTATATTTATTGAAACATACAGGTAGTGCTTAAATGGGCTCTTTGCACAAATCCACTACTTCCTGAACTCAACACCAGTCCTTCATTTCCTGTCTTTCATGAGTGGACAAGCTGATTAACCCAGGTGTGTCTGATCTCAGTAACTACAACAACATTGGCCAGACACACCTGGATGAATCAGTTTGTCCACTCATGAAAGACAGGAAACAAAAACGTAGTATTCAGTTAAGGAAGTTAGTCGAGCTGTGCAAAGAGCCCATTATGAACATAATGGGTTCCAAGAGTCTGTTTGTAAATCGAATTGTTCGTAAGACACGACACACTCTTCTTCACAATATGGTATTCCACAGAAAGCACGCAACTTGAGATTTGGACTTCTTCAACATACTGTAAAAATCCATGAAAACGAATTGCTTAAAAATGCGAGAGATAGCAGTCGATGAACCGGGGTTCGTTGTATTTCTCATGAAAATATGCATGACAGCAAAGGCTAACCAAATCATTGACTTTATTCTCCATAACAGCATGTTTATACATGTGTTTCTCTCTCACAAAAAACAAACAAACAAACAAACTTCCTACTCGAAATGAGGTTGAGTTCCTTTTGAGAGGTCACAGATGAGAGGACTTCAACATATACAGTACATACAGTACGTGTCCTGCTTTCCCTGCAGAACCACACAAAACTACACACGCTCCACTTTTAGCACTGTCTGTGCAGTGCATTGTTGATTGCCAACAATGTGCTGTTGGTAGTATAGAGGCTCAGTAGTCGGCCTTAGACATCTGCATGTCCTCCATAGTACAAAGTAGTAGATAGTGATGTGGTTTGGTGTTTGTGGACGTTTTCCCAAGTAGCTGCTCTAGAAGGTTGGCATGCTGCTGCATCATTCCACCAACTTGTTGGGGAAACTGCACACTTTACACATTTACATGTTTCACAGAAAAACTGATGCATCTCATTAAAACGGATAATTCTGTTTTTAGATTCAAATAATGACATCATTAGGCGTTTTTCCACCAACAAGCCTAGGAACTTTGAGTTTTGGGTAAAGGAAGTTCTTGGTGGATTTGTGTTTCCACAGCGTCTTGCAGTTCTCTGTAATTAATTCAAATGAGTTTGATTGAGTCCAGCCGATGTAAAAACAACGCCCCCAAATTTGATCAATCAGCCGTGGCCAGCCCGCCCCCTCAAAGTTCCTGCCTGGCTCAGCAAGACCCTGCTGCCGAGATAGTACTTGGATGCCCCCTGGGGAATTTAATTACCCTGGTAATAGTTGTCTCCAAAAGTTCCAGCGGTGGAAAAACGCCTATTAACGTATTTGCTCCCAAAAACGTATAAATACGTTCTATTTTAAATGTTTTACGTATCCCAAAGACGTATTTATACGTTTTGTTTGTTTGTTTGTTTTTATGCTAGTGCATACAGAAGGCTTTGATGCAGCCTCTCAACTGCAAAGAACGGTTGAAAAATTTTTAGTTATTACACAAACGGCTAGCAGATGGCAGCAGAGCAAAGGAGAAGCTCACAATTCTAAATTGATTTGTCAATAATGATAAAACTTGGCTATATTCTAATGCTAATTGCTGCAAAAGATATGCAGATAAATATATACTTATTTTTCCTGATGAAAGAAGAGACGTTAATCTTTCTTTTGGTAGTTTGCATATTTTTATAGCAATAGTACACAATATTCTGTGGGCCTTGCAAAATCAGTCAAAATCCAGTAAAAGCCGGGAGCGAAGGGGGTTGCCTCTGTGAAAATGGTTGTGAGTGAATGGGTTAATAGATTGACCCGTCAGCAGGTCCAAGCATATTCAGACTCACAGAGTTAAATGTGGCTCTGGCATCATCACTGAAGCACTTTAAACTGGCGTGACGGCGGCTGGAACAAAGCAAGCTTGACTCGCTTTCATGGTGATGCGACTGAATTAAATAGATTGCCGGTGTGATTAGTCTTCTCGCCATCACTCGCGCGTGATAGCTGTACAATGTTTTCTTCTGCTGTTGGTCACGTGTGTGACTTGTTTGTGTTTAACATGAAAAGGCACTTCTGAAATAGTACAACTGATATCCTCAAAGTCATCGAGGTCCAGGCAGGACTAACACCTCAACAGCTGTATTATTCTCACTTTAAACTAGGGGTGTGAATTTCCTAGTACCTGACGATTCGATTCGTATCACGATTCACAGGTCACGATTCGATTCGATACCGATTAATCCCGATATGAATTTATAAGTTGATTGTTGCAATTTTTTTCATTCAAATTTAGAAAATACTAATCAGTAAACTTGTAGAGTGTAAGATTTGTATGAAAATGTATTGTTTATTTATCTGAAACTTCAGTCTTATACAGGTTGTAATCTGTTTCATGTTTGAACAGCATTAAAATAAAATATTAAGGCTTAATGTTCCGTTCATATAACATTCTTCCATGCTTAAGGTGTGAACCCTAACCCGAAGTAAGACGTTTTGTTGAATATTTTTCCATTCAAAATGGAAGTTTAAAAATCGATTCAGCCGCCTATTGAATCGATTCGAGAATTGCGCGATATAGTATCGCGATATATTGCCGAATCATTTTTTTTTTAACACCCCTACTTTAAACCATATTTTTCCTGGGTGAGCATAACAGATGTTGCCCATCTATGCATGTAGAAGCAAAGTTAACATACAAAATACTATATAAAGTACAGTACAGTATCATCATAACATCTTAAATTCATTTTGAATCCTTTTTGTATATCTGAGGGATTTGAAAAATGTATTTAGGTTCGGTTTGGTTCTCTCGCTTTTTTTAAAAAAAATTTATTTTTATAAATTATTCTTACAATTCTTAAATCTTGCAGCTTGTGCATGATTGTGAACATCAGTGCTTTTCTTCATTCTCACCCTTCGCTTTCAAGTGCTCCCTCGTCATGGGGTTTGCTAGGTTACAGGCGAGGATGCTGTTTGGGTTTAATTGGTTCCAATTTGGTTTGGTTGTCTCGGCCTATGTGTGAACAGGCAAAGAAGATGGGAAGTCGTGTCAGAAGGTGACAGTGAGGATGACTATCAGGAAGAATGACTGTCGCAGTAACAGGCCGGTATGTGTCATGTCTCACTCACTCACTCACTCACTCACTCACTCACTCACTCACTCACTCACTCACTCACTCACTCACTCACTCACTCACTCACTCACTCACTCACTCACTCACTCACTCACTCACTCACTCACATGTTAAATAAATGTATTACTTTTATACTGTAACATTTTCACAGTGACTTTGTGTTTGAATTTCTCTTGTACCAAACACTATCTTCAGCAGTTGCTTCTGTCCGGCAGGTCAACATCGTGTCATGTGACGGCAAGTGTCCGTCTGCCAGCATCTACAACTACAACATCAACACATACGCCCGTTTCTGCAAGTGTTGTCGGGAGATGGGGCTGCAGCGGCGCTCCGTGCAGCTCTACTGCAGCGGCAACTCCACCTGGGTCAGCTACAGCATCCAAGAACCCACCGACTGCTCCTGCCAGTGGTCCTAGAACGCTGATTGCGATGAACCCGCCACACTCAAAAGGTTTCAGTCCTACCTAACAGAACCTCAACAGAGTATGTCAAATCATTTTCTTGTTGTCAACATACTGTGCAAAAAAAAAAAAAAAGATAACATCTCTGGAAGGGAAGTGATCAGTGCATCGAGCTGGCAGCTGCAAACATATGGCACACTGTGACATTTGAACTCTGACCTCTCGGGGCTAGGGAGACAGATTTACTTTGCAGGGATAGAAATAGTCACAAAAAAGAGGAGTTAAAGAGAATAACCAAAAAAGGATGGCTTGTGCTTCATGAAATTTAAGAATTACTACTAGCATTCTGTGGACCGCATCAGGAAGGGGAAGGAAGAAAAACATCTTTATCCTCCTCCATTCTATTGCTAAGCCTGTTTTTTTAGGCTTATTTTGTTTTCATCAATTGAAATTAAAAGTGGAGTTTCAAAGTTTTTTATACGACAGTAAAGATTACATTTCAGCGGAGATCATCAAAAGATGACAAATTTGATGAATGTTCACTGCTGTGTTTACAATTATTTAAAAATGGATTTAGTGTCGATGTAGATGTTGCGTGTCCAGTACGAATGTATACATTTTGAACAAGTTTTACAAAAATGCCTTCTTGGTCCATCATTTGTATTTTTCCTCCTAGTTTTTGTAAATATTTTTCCTAATGATTTGAAATATTAAATTCCTTCATATCTCACATATATTAAAATAAATGTATATTTGGATATGAGAATTTTTCTTTACTGCATTCTATACTGTATTAAACTAATGATAGTGGGTTAACTGATTTTAATCGAGTTGTGTGTGGCGCACTTTATTTATTTATTGGGGACTGACAAAGCATAAGTGCTTGTATCCATATGCATTCCAACTAAGTAAAATGCATTTTAATTGAACTTGATTGTGAATTTGATTGGATTTACTTTTTTTTTTTATTAAAGGGAGAGTGTGTAATATTTAGCACCATTTAGTGGTGAACTAATAATTCATTCATTAAAAAAACAACAACACTACTGATTTCAATAAAACACAAAAGCATTATATTCTATCACATAAAGATACATTTTATTTAAATATATAATTGTAGGTCTAGTACTCACTAATTATGTTGCATAGGTCGTGCCAGTCCTTACAGGGTGCTGACATGTTTCACCTCCATCTTCTTGCCACTTTGCAACCGTCGTTAGCTTTGGTGGTGCTTGTAGTTGGTGCCGCTTATCTTCCACAGCGGGGGCCTGCCGGTCTTTGTCGCTGAGTCCGGTGATTCGGATTCTCAGCACTTATCGTCTTCTGCTTTGCTCTCATAAGCTATTACTAGGTTTTTTGTTTGTTTTTTTTTTTTTAGCTTCTCTTGCTGGCCACTCTAGTTAGCTGCTCTGGCTAACTCCAGGTCGCACGCTCATGCCAAATAATAATCGGTGTTATGCTTGCTTAGTGTGGTCTTTCTGAGTCACCGTAGTGTGCGTGCTTTGAAATGCACATGCTTTGGCTACGTTCTATTAAACTAGTGATATCTAGTGGTGAATTTTTACACACTATCTTTTAGGCTGTTATAAAAAAAATAAAAAAAAATAAAAACTCATTAAAATGTCATTAATTTTGGCTTTGTTATGTTACAGGTCTTTCCATTTTAACTGACTTGTATGCTGTTTTATGCTGGTATAAATTTTCGTTTGTAATAAATATTTCTTTTGTATGGAATATTTGTGTTGACTTGTGTAGTAAATATTATTGCTAAGCAAGGCTTTATCACTTCACATTTCTATGAAACATTGCATTCATTCTACAATTTTCCATCATTTATTGGGTGCACACAGGTGCA
Source organism: Festucalex cinctus (assembly GCF_051991245.1). NCBI lineage: Eukaryota > Metazoa > Chordata > Actinopteri > Syngnathiformes > Syngnathidae > Festucalex > Festucalex cinctus. The sequence goes on along the minus strand of NC_135414.1, from coordinate 14,827,015 downwards.
CCACCAGCCCCACAACTTTGTCACAAATTGAAAATACGATATTCAATTTGGGCCCTCAAAAGTCATTTGAAATGTCTTCACTTTCTTCCTCACGCTTGACTGGATGGTTGGTGGCGTGCATTGTGGACTGCCAGTCAATCGCAGGGCATATATCAACAAAAAAATAATTCAGAGGGATTGGGACTTGCATATTGCCATTGTCAACAACCGATTAAGTCTCTATTATCATCGGTTGCTCCCGAGAAATGAGAGAATGTGAGACTCATTTGTGAACGCACATCTGAGGAACCGTATATGAGTGAGTCATAATTTGTTTTTGTCCTAACATAAGTGGTGCACGTCCCATAGATTGTGTTTGTTGTCAGAAAAGATGCATTATTTTTTGTAGATTCTAATGTTTTCATAATAATGAAACAGCATTTAGTAAACACTGAGCCATATCAGTGACCGTAGTACTACTGTCAGCAGATGCGTCACCAACAAAGAATTTCCATACGCCGCCTTTTCCATAACGCAACAATCATCATCAAAAACAATCGCCTCACTTATTTTTCAGGAAATATTACAGGGCTATAGGGTTTAAAAACAAATAAATAGCGTACCCTTTAAGAACCTTGATTTAATAAGCAGTCTGCTTAAACTTGCACCACACTTCATGTGTTCATGTTTATTATATACAGGTTTTGGACATACCATTTAAACATTCCTAACTTTCATGAAACCTAGTGAGTTCAGTTTACTTCAGAAAATGTCAGCATTCCAGTAGCCGATAAATAAATAAATAAATAAATAAAAATAGCCATGGAAGCAGACTGTTGTCATTTCACATTCACATACAGCATTCAAATGCATTAGTCAAACGGTCTTGAATTAAATACTGGCATTTCAGCAGGTAAATCTATACTGAAAAAAAAAAAAAAAAATATATATATATATATATATATATATATATATATAAAATATCAAATATTGTTCAGAAATCTGGTTTCTATGAATGAGAGAACCAGTCGACTGTGTGGCCATTGTTTGCCTCATTATTGTACAGGTACACATTTGGCTGCCCACAATAAAAGGCCAAATGTGCAGTTGTCTGTATGATATATCAATGCATTTATACGTTCATACACTCAAAACATTCGGGTTTTTCGCTTAAAAGATTGTTTTGCAATAAAGTTGAAAAGTGAAAATATTTTTTTTTGAATTTTTGAAAAAACAACAACAACTTTGAGATCAGAACATTAAAAAAAGTGTTTTGTTGAAATGCTTACATTTTCCTTAAAACGTGACAAGAAATCTTTATTTCAGGCCTCGCACTTCAGTACTTCCTATTGTATGTGTCTGTCTTGAGACTTGACATTGTGTTATAACTGATGAGGTTGGCTGGGGAAGGGCTTTGATTTGATAATCCTGTCACAACAGCTGCAACCCTGAAATCCCTCTGAATCCCCACTACAACACATCCAACCTCCATTTATGGTCTATGTCTTTATCACCAAGCAATGCTGCAGACTGAAAAGTTAAAAACAAAAAACCTAATAAATTGTATTTTTGTACAACACAATCTTTTTTTGTAGTTTGTATCACATTTGTCAGACATTTTTAGAGTGCTTTTGTGTTGAATTTGTTGTTTTTGTAATAATAACAATAATAATAATAATAATAATAATAATAATAATAATAATAATAATAATAATAATAATAATAATAATAGTAATAATATGTTATTATTATTATTATTATTATTTATTTTATTTTTTATTATTATTATTTTTTTTTTACGATACACAAAAGAGAAAAGTGTGCCAAAGCAATATTTTTGCAAGGTAAAAGAAAACCGAAAGGCTGACAATTGTCATCTAGAATTGACAGTACAATATGGCAAATAATGTTTTGGGGATGTCCTCACCAGAAATAGTTGACATTAGCCATCAGCTTCTTCCCAGGTCTCAAGTAAGCATGTCAGCATGAGAGTCCCAGGCAGGGAAACCTAATGACCACTGAGACTTTACAGGAAAGTGACAGTTAGCTTGACGCATTTGAAGCAACTGCAGAAACACATATCTTCTGTGTCAGAGTGTGGGAATGTGATCCAATTTAAACGCATATGGCATGACATGTCCTTCTATTAATATTCCATTAAGATATAATTAATATATAATTCACCTTCACGCAGCTCTGGTCTTATCCACCCCTTGTGCTCATTAGCGTCACAGGAGCTGCTGGAGCCAATTCCATCGGTGACTCTGGTCACCAGACAGTTTAGCACATAGAGCTAACAGCCATTGACACTCACATTTGCATTATTATGGGGGAAGTCACAGCCCACGCAAGCATGGGGAGGATTAATAAATTCTAAATGAGTTAGACATGCTAACCACAAAGCCACCATGCTGCCAAGTGATTTATGTATATCCTGTATATTTCACTGTACGCCTTTTGGGACATTCAAGGTCACTGTACAAAACCTTAAAAAACACAAAACCAAATAAAATCAGTAAAACAAGGTAAAAATAGATAAAGGATACTACTACTACTACTACTACTACTACTACTACTAATGCTGCTAATACCACTACTCTATCTACTAGTAGTAATGGATACTTATAGTAGTAATCTTTGAAGTAGTAATCATAATTTTACATGATAGTACATGGTGAAATAATATTTCAGAAAACAATTACACATATTTTCTGAATTTCACAAATTACTTTCATGAATGAACGTGCGTAGATGAGGGATGAGGGACTCATATGCAGGGACACATTAATCAGGTGCAACGCATGGAGCTTTTATTAAACATAGGAGGTAAGGTGAGCAGAAAACCGTGACTTGGTGAGACATGACTGGACAGGACGAGAGTAGACTGGTCGCCAATACTGGGCGGGAGGAGAGTAGACTGGTCGCCAAGACTGGGCGGGACAAGAGTAGACTGGTCGCCAAGACTAGGTGGGAGGAGAGTAGACTGGTCGCCAATATTGGGCAGGATGAGAGTAGACTGGTCGCCAAGACCGGGCGGGAGGAGAGTAGACTGTTTGCCAAGATTGGGCAGGACGAGAGTATACTGGTCGCCAAGACTGGGCGGGACAAGAGTAGACTGGTCGCCAAGACTGGGTGGGAGGAGAGTAGACTGGTCGCCAAGACTGGGCGGGACAAGAGTAGACTGGTCGCCAAGACTAGGTGGGAGGAGAGTAGACTGGTCGCCAATATTGGGCAGGATGAGAGTAGACTGGTCGCCAAGACCGGGCGGGAGGAGAGTAGACTGTTTGCCAAGATTGGGCAGGACGAGAGTATACTGGTCGCCAAGACTGGGCGGGACAAGAGTAGACTGGTCGCCAAGACCAGGTGGGAGGAGAGTAGACTGGTCGCCAATATTGGGCAGGATGAGAGTAGACTGGTCGCCAAGACCGGGCGGGAGGAGAGTAGACTGTTTGCCAAGATTGGGCAGGACGAGAGTATACTGGTCGCCAAGACTGGGCGGGACAAGAGTAGACTGGTCGCCAAGACTGGGTGGGAGGAGAGTAGACTGGTCGCCAATATTGGGCAGGACGAGAGTAGACTGGTCGCCAAGACTGGGCGGGAGGAGAGTAGACTGTTTGCCAAGATTGGGCAGGACGAGAGTAGACTGGTCGCCAAGGCTGGGCGGGACAAGAGTAGACTGGTCGCCAAGACTGGTTGGGAGGAGAGTAGACTGGTCGGCAAAATTGGGCAGGACGAGAGTAGACTGGTCACCAAGACTGGGTGGGAGGAGAGTAGACTGGTCGGCAAAATTGGGCAGGACGAGAGACGACTTGGCTGAGACGTAGACGACTTGACTGTGACAAGGGCTTAGCTTTGACAAGACGAGGCGAGACGAGACGAGACGAGGCGAGGCGAGGCGAGACGAGACGAGACGAGACGAGACGAGACGAGACGAGACGAGACGAGACGAGACGAGACGAGACGAGACGAGACGCATAAACTCCCACACAGAACATCGACAATGCTCCCACACCGACTGGACAAACACAACAAACTAAATACACCAACACTAATGAGACACACCTGGGAAACACAAGTGGGTGAGGGCACTGATTGGTCACACACACTGGGAAGGGAAGAAACACACAGGTGGATGTGGGTAGACATAACGAGACAATGGAAGAAACCAGGAACACATAACAAACACCAACTACAGACAAAAACAACAAGAACACCCATAACAAAGAAAAACCCAACCCAAAGAATTGAAAAATACAGCAAGTCCCTCCTTTCGCGAACGGATCTGCCGAGTGAAGTCTCAGATTGATAATGTGAAGAACTCCCTTGAGTGAATCACAATTATCAATCTTGCTTGTGAGGTTAAGAACGTGGGAGAATTGGCAGAACATGGGTCTACTTGGGATGTATATATATATATATTTTTTTGGAATTTTTGCCTGTCATTACGGTTGGTGGGGCAATCATAGCAGTCTGGGGTGCATTGCCCCCCCCATTGCCTATGCCTATATCCGGGCCCACTTCCTGTGCAGATGACAAGCTCATAAAACAACATGTCAGTCTTGTCACCACATCAGTCATCGCTCTTTCTCACATCATGTCTTTGAACAGCAGGACCGAGCTGCCCTGATTTACTCCCATGAGGAGGAGGAGTGGAAAAAAAACATCCCAAAGTCAGAGGCTGCTGATGACAAGGCCAGACCGCGGCCACGCACGAGAGAGCCCACTGGATATTTGTCCCCTCAACAGGAAACAACCTGATGGCTTGGTCACAGCAGGAGCAAATAGAGAGAGCAGGTTGAATTGATTTAACCTTTGACCCCCTCGGAGCTACGTGATCTGTTCTCAAGACCAGATCACAGGAAACAGTCTCAGAGACAATCTTAAAAATGGTGCTGATTAATCATATTACAAAGCTGGGATTTTGTAAGATATATTACGCACATTCAATTACTAAATCTCTCTCTCTCTCTCTCTCTCTCTCTCTCTCTCTCTCTCTCTCTCTCTCTCTCTCTCACACACACACACACACACACTAAATACTAAGGTTACTCGGTCCGCTATTGTTTTGTTATTCACTGTTAGCCGATGATGTCCAGCTATGCCTTTAGAATGAACAAACCCACACGATTGCTGTATTCTTGAGGTGTGTACCTCATTGAGATAAAACATTGGATTCTCTTCAATTTTTTTTTTTTTTTGCTTCAAAACCCTGCTAAAACCGTCACTCAGATGTTAAATATTGGCCCTGCCTGACACTGACAGTTGTTTAAGGACACCAGTCATGCCAAAGGACCAGTCAGTCTTGATAAAATACTATTACCCAAAGTGACTCAGCAAAAAAAGTATGACCCAGCTCTCCTTTCAAATGCAAGCTGCTTTGTCTTATTAAATGGATTCACATGCTGTTCTAGTTAATATCACCGAATAATAACACTTGTTGTTTTTTTTTAAATGTGTCATTTTTATGACGGCATCGGTTGTCAAGTGGCCAGTTGCAACAGCTAAAGATGCCGTGTCGCCTTTGCACTGGGAAAAACGAGACGACAAGGACAAGTCCGCTGACATCAGCCGTACTAAAAAGAAAGATGTCCAAAACATCTGCACACGTGTGTGTCCCGGCAATCTAATCACGTCCTATTTGAACACTTAGTGACACTCAGTCGGGACACTGTGCCCAGAGGTCAACCTCCTCATTTACACAACAGGAAGTCAGAATTGTCTGTCACAACCGTGACGTTGTTCCACCTGTCATCAGAGAAGTTGTACACCTGTCTCACTCCACTTCTGCAGCGACTTGCATTTGATGGAGGAACATCAATTTGGAACATGAGCCTTGATTACATTATAATTGTAGAAACCATCAGTACTATACGAAGAAAAAAACACACAAATATAACAGTGCACTACACATTATATGGTGCAGTTCGGAATCTATATTTAACTAACATTTAAAGAAAATACATCATATTCACCAGATATTTTTTCTTAATATCAAATATTGTTGTGTACAGATTGCTTCAGATGTGTTTTGCTTGTTGGCTTGCATTGACCAAACAAACAAAGGATGCAAATTTGCTGCTTTCATTGAGGCCAGCTAGGTGGAAAATTTGAAATCTGATTGGTTAAAGAAAGAAATTCAGTGTTTCATTCATTGCTAATAGGCTATAGTTTAAATTACATCTGGCTCTGGGCAGATTACTTTGACTCAGCAACACACAGAGGCTGAAATCTGATTGGACAGGGAAAAAAAATAATTGCTTTTGATGTAAGACGTGTAAATTGAGTTGCATGTGGTGAATTTATAGTAAAAAAAAAAAAAAAAAAAAATCAAGATAGACAAATTGAGAAATGCACACCTGGAAATTTTATTATGTTACTGATTTTTCTTGCCCCTGTTTAAATAAACCCTCTGGCACAGTCTGCACACCTAAGTATTGTGGTACAGACATATGGATTTGCGAGTTTAAAGGGAGGTGAAGGTATTACGTATTCTGATTGTAATATCAGAATTGGGAAAATAATCACTTATTTATCTAGATTTGGACAGAAGTGTATGTTTGAGATTAACAAAACAAAAAAAAACTTTTCATCCAGATTGTACATTCATATCTGTCCTTTCCTGCAAGTTCTAACACATCGCTTTCCAGACTATCAAGAGTTTTCATGTTTTCCTCATTTGGGCTTTGATGGTCAGGTTGCTGACATGAGGCTGGGAAGAAGATTTAAGGGTTGTTTTTGCTGTCATTTGAGTGTCTGACAAACAAATGCTGCAAAGTTTTATAGCAAAATATACATAAAATATACTTGATTCAATTTTTTCGGGTAAGAGTTCTTCATGGGCCACAATCGTTATGAATTCATTCACTGCCAGTCCAGGAAAAAAATAATCTTTGACGTCTAAAACCGTCTATGGCAGTGAATGTGTTATACTGAATTAAATAAAGAAATTTCAATTGTATTTTCTCTAGCATCTTCCTGGTTGGAAATGAAGAGAAACAGACTGTTGAAAAATGTATATTTATAATTTCATAGAACAACAATTTAGGTCAATGGTTTTAATAGTGTTTAGGAAATCTTTTCAGAAAGAAGAAATGGTTGTTTAACTGGCCTACATCTATTTAGTTTCCACAGAGACTGCATCTTTTGCATTCACCAGTGACAGTGACTTGCATTTAAAACAAAATTCTCATACAGCACAATTAGGAAATTTGGATATCTTACAGTAATATTATGTTTGGATATATGTCACAATGATCATGTTGAAATACTGGCATACTATTCTTGCACATTTTCTTTTGAAAATTGTTTTGTTGTTTTGCAATGTTTTATAAGACGATTGAATCAGGTAAAGTGCATCATGAAGATAATATTTCTTATCACCTGGACATGGTTGTTGAAGCACATAAACCTATAATAATATTCCAACAAAGTGTTACTACGTTGCACAGGAATGCCAGCTCACAACAATGCTGGAGTGTAAACGAGCGTAAGGGAGTATTGTTCTCAGGCATCACACTCATCCATGTATGATCAGCATGCGGAGGAGTGCTGAAATTCACATTCAACAACAAGAGTGGGAAAAAAAGAGAACAAGAAAGTTCTGACAAACTTCAAAATAGCAGGAAAGGATCACAAGTTGAAGAGTGAATCATTCTGAGATTGTCACTGTTAAAGTAATAAATGTTGGGAAACAGAACTTGAAGGCGAATATTTTGTTGCTCAACTTTTTCGCTCCCATGAAGATATTATAATGTGGCTCCCAAATTAAAGGTGGAGAAAAATCACGAATGGATTGGCTGTCTTCAATGTAACTGCAATGTAAACAGAGACTGTGGAATGGGTTAGATTTACGATGCAGTAGCCCAATTCGAAATTTTGTGACTATATCAGTTTTTATTGTACAAACAAACTGCATTGCTATGTAAGGTCTAAAATACTGAAAACATTTTGTTTGAGCTATTTTACCTTAATGATGAACTTGCCTGACAACACACAGGGCAAACATCTTATTTCAATGATAACATTAATATGGAGCTCAGCGAGTGTTTGCTTCTCAGCCAATGTCAACTGGGAAAGGACCCAAGGGTCCAGTTGTGAAAATGTCTGAATACATTTGTGTCATTAGTGCAACATTCGGCTTACTATAATGACAGGCAACTTTAATAGGATGATACCTTCTTCGTAGCTTTCAACAATTTGGAGTGCAAATGAGTCTGACGGCCAGGAGGTGAGCTGAGTTATTTCATAATAATACCCGCTAAAGCTCAAAGGTCACTTGTCTTGGATTTCATGAGCTGCTAAATTTAAACTTCTGCCATCCCCTCAAAGTGTTAAGAGCCTTACACTCTCCACGTACATAGGACACATTAACAAGTAATAACACAATTCATGAATACAAAAGTTTGTTGAAAGAACCCAAATAAACACACAAATTTATATTTGAAACAACAATGTGGTTAGCAAACGACAACTGAGAAAGATAAAAGGACTGGAAAACAAATAAACAGCAAATGAGAACTTCAAACAAACCTTACAGCCAAATGAAAACTGAATCTGCCTGTGAGTTTACATCATGTCACCTGTTTAAGACAAAGTGTCTTAAACTGTTGTCCAGTGATGACCCTCACTGGGGGGTCCTCGCCCTCCCCAGATCAGAGAGCACCTCGAGACCTTGTGATCTCCTCAGCAGGACGCGAGACTGAAGCGCTGAGCAGCCACTTCTTGGTGGTACTGACCACTTGCAACTGTCCTGATCAAAATGTGTATTTACATTAAAAAAAAAAAAAAAAAAAACGCGTTAAAATGACATCACTGACCAATCATGACTCACCTGTTTTCTGAGTTTGGTCATGTGATGTGCACAAGCTGAGCTGTGATTGGATATTACCTGAGCCCTGAGGAACTGTCAGTTGATAGCGAGTGGCAAAATGGCCGCCACCTGAGATGGATAAAAATGTGTGGATTTTGCCGCTTAACTCATATTCCAAAATTAATATCGTGTTAAGAATAGTGGGGCTGCATAGAACATATTATTGTCAAGTTTGTTTTTTTTGTTTTTTTAACTTCCCCTATAATGCATCAAATGTTTAATTTTTCAGTAAAGCATTTTACGTAATATTTTTGTCACTAAAACCACCCAAAATAAGATCTAAAAGTTAAGTTTGATTTCTTTCAAGATTTCAATGTTTGATTACATTCTTATTATTATTATTATTATTATTATTATTATTATTATTATTATTATTATTATTATTATTATTATTATTATAAAAACTAGCAACAATTTAGGATTAGAATCTGATTTTATCTTCATTAACTGCTGTTGTTAATTGTGTGACTAAAATAAACATCATTTGGAACAATGTTGTTTTCTGTTGTAACTGATCTATTTTATGAAAATTCAATTTCTTGCTTAATTAATTGGAAATGCCAAACCTCACACAGAAGTGTTTTTAGCACAAGTTATAAAAAGTTACTGTACTTGCATATTAAGCTTTTCTGAATTCTGCTGTCAAAAGATAGTGTTTAAATAAATATTACGCGCAGCTTATGCTTTAGACTATTAGAAAACTAAATGATTGAATCAGAAATTATGAATGACTCCAAAAGATTTTAAGAGAAGAAAGTAAAATGCCTCCCTGTTCTATTTTCGTTCCATCTTACCATATGCAAAAGCAGAAGCAGGACAGAATAAGAGGCAAAAAATTTTTTTTTTTAACATGTTTAATTTTACTTGTGTATGAATTGTCTACACTTTCTACATTTACTGTTGCATCCAGACACCCCTATGCTTATTGGTCAGTCACATCTTAGCCCCGCCCCTTAAGTGACTGCTACTGTATATAAACAGTCACCAAGAGTGGAGAGTTAAGTGTGACAGACTGATCCTTTCAGGTTAACTACCAGCAAACTTTTTGCTAGATTCCTTCCCTTGACTTCTCACTCTTTTCATTTGTTCAGCAAACTGAATTATTTTGGGACTCACCAGAAGAATTTTGCATCCCTGCGGAGAAAAATGGACCTGTATGACTTTTCCTTCCCTCTTTCTTCTGCTGATGAGCTCTACGAAGACCCTTGCTTCAACAGCGGGGACGTGAACTTTTTTGACGACCTGGACGGCAAACTGGATCGTGCCGAGCCGCCCAAATGGCAAGTCCGTGACAATTATCATCAGCACCAGCAAGTCCCAGTGGCCGAAGAGGAAGACACGCACGTGAGGGCTCCGCGCAACCTCCACCAGGGAGGGAAGTGTCTGCTATGGGCCTGCAAAGCCTGCCAGAAGAAGACAACGCAAGAAGACAGGAGGAAGGCGGCGACGATGAGAGAGCGGCGACGTCTCAGCAAGGTCAACGACGCCTTTGAGACCCTCAAGCGCTGCTCGGCTTCCAACCCCAACCGGAGGCTGGCCAAGGTGGAGATCCTGAGGAACGCCATCGACTACATCGAGTCCCTGCAGGCTCTGCTGAGGGCAAACAGGGACGACAGCTTCTACCCGGTGCTGGAGCACTTGAGCGAAGACGTGAACGTCTCCAGCCCCCACTCCAACTGCTCTGATGGCATGGTGAGTCCAAGAACAGCTGACAAGCTCGTAAAATGGGAGTTGGGCTATTTGCTTGGTTTTCAGGCTTGATTCACTCTGTATTGTTGAACCGTAGCGACTATTGGAATGATATTCATACATCATAATCATGTTTTATGATGTGTCGATTCCTTAATTGACAACACAAACAGATGATCTCATGAAGGCTTGGAGGTTTTTAGAGAAGTTCCTCATCTTAAAGTGATTGAAAAATGTATGTCTCTAGGTGGGGTTCGTCTCTCCATGCTCGACCAAAAGTGAAAACGGTGATGGGTCTGACTGTGGCCAGACAACAGAAGGTCAGTTTTTTTTTTGTTTTTTTTTTGGAGATGTACTTATGCTTGTAAGCTGTGGCAACAGGTTTGCAAGTTTATCTTGGACAATATCTTTTGTAATTTTTGAGCTTTCCTTACAGAATGTTTTTTTGTTTGTTTCTTGAACTATGACAATTCATTTGAAAAAGAATATTACTTGATTAATCTATTAATATATCTTGCTTATTTTATTTTCATAAATGGAAAGTTGTAAAGTCAAAACCATTTTCCCCCCTGTTTTTGAAATAAATAGAAGTACAGGACTTTCTCAGAAAATTAGAATATTGTGATAAAGTCCTTTATTTTGTGTAATGCAATTACATAAGCAAAAATGTCATACATTCTGGATTCATCACAAATCAACTGAAATATTGCAACCCTTTTATTGTTTTAATATTGCTGATTATGGCTTACAGCTTAAGAAAACTCAAATATCCTATCTCAAAATATTAGAATATTTCCTCAGACCAAGTTAAAAAAAATGCTATTATCAGCAATATTGAAATAATGTTTTTACTTTCCATTTCTACTTCTAAACATAAGAAGGCTGTCAAGTCTTTAATGTTGTGTTTCTCATTTTGGTGCTTTCCCCCCTGTCTTTATTTATTTATTTTTTTAACTGTTATGTTATTGTGTGCCCTGCGATTGGCTGGCAAACAGTCCAGGGTGTCCCCCGCCTACCGCCCACAGCCAGCTGAGATAGGCTCCAGCACCCCCCGCGACCCTTGTGAGGAATAAGCGGTCAAGAAAATGGATGGATGGATGGATGGATGGATGGATGGATGGATGGATGGATGTTATGTTATTGTGAGGTTGTTGTTGATAATGACTTGTAAGTTTACTGTGCTGCTTATGTTTACCATATTCTGACTCTTAACTTCAATTTGTTAAATAAAGTATTGTAAAAGTAATTCTGCTGTAACCGACTCATTCATGCTTGTAGGCATACCTCAGTATATGATTGTTTTTAGTGTTTTTTTTTTTTTTAAATAGTAGTTAACAAAAGGCTTTCTTTTGACGGCGTTTCAACAGCTGACATTTTATTCGCTTTTTTGTTGTTCCAGATTCCAGCAAGAACGCACCATCGCTCCTTTCCAGTTTGGACTGTTTAAGCAGCATTGTGGAGCGCATCAACACAGATGAGGCTCCCTGGGCGCTAGTGTGGTACCCCGTGGGCCTGGATCCCCTCAGAACAGCGCTGCAGTCCGCAGACTTACGGAAGAACCGAACAGTATCTCCGAGCCGCCCTGAAACGGATGGACCAAAGGACTATTTTCCACAACAGCAGAAGAGGCTGTCATGAACTTCATTAATGGAAGGCGCAGCAAGACGGCTCTGTTTGGATTGTGGGTCAGACTTTAAGACGGAGTACTCATGCATCAAAGTTCATTGGACGGATGAATGAATGAAAAAAAGACAAGCGGAAGGGGAAGTCACCCAAACCGCCCCCCCAAAAAAACATCTTTACAATAATATGTCACGCAGGGCGGCCATTTTGTCACTTGAAAATGACATCACAGTTGCTCAGGTCTCCAGTAACGACCCATCACGGCCCACCTATTTATGAGTTAAGGTCATGTGACTTTCACAAGCTGACTTGTGATTAGTTGTTGCCTGAGTCTTGCGTAACCATTAGGGGTGTTAAAAAAAAAAAAATCGATTCGGCGATATATCGCGATACTACATTGCGCGATTCTCGAATCGATTCAATAATCGGCAAAATCGTTTTTTTTTTTTTGTTTTTTTTTTTTTAGGATTCACACCGTAAGCATGGAAGAATGTTATATGAACGGAACATTAAGCCTTAATATTTTATTTCAATGCTGTTCAAACATGAAACAAATTACAACCTCTATAAGACTGAAATTTCAGATAAATAAATAATACATTTTCATATAAATCTTACACTCTACAAGCTTACTGATTAGTATTTTCTAAATTTGAATGAAAAAAAAATCGCAACAATCGACTTATAAATTCGTATCGGGATTAATCGGTATCGAATCGAATCGTGACCTGTGAATCGTGATACGAAGCGAATCGTCAGGTACTAGGCAATTCACACCCCTAGTAACCATGATGCCATTTTCAAAATGGCACCACCTGAGATGGACAAAAACGGGTGGATTTTGCTGCTTTATTCATTTTCCATAAATAATATGAATCAGAATACCATATTTAGACTGGTGGGGCTGCATAGAACATATTTGGGTTGAGAAATAACATAATGAATTGATGTGTAATTTATGAGTGACATACAGTACATTTATTAAAGAATATTTGTCATTTGAAATCTCCAGTCCGATGAGTAAAAATACTTACAAGGATGCATTACAGGTTCAATTTGTAATTTTAGCTTTGGTTGGCGCTTGGACACAATATGATTGTGTTTGCTGTCAGAATTTGTCACGTCCACTCTTATAGTAAATGCATGTTCCATAATTCTGTATGAAGCACACATAGTAAATTAATCTACATTTGAGTCTCAAATATTGCCAAAAACAAATGTGGCTAGCACGTGTGAGTACATTTTTACTGTTTATTTCTATATTTTGGGATCTTGAGAGTGAAATTTCATTTCTCTCTTATACAGACAATAAAACCAGACCATACTATACCACACCAAGGATAATGTTATTTATTATGTATTTTTCATAAAAAGTCATAGTTTTAAGAATTAATAGGAAAAAAGAACTGGCCTCCATCTTTGTGAAAATCCTTTGTCAGAAGTAAAATTGTACTTTCAGATGATATTTGTCAAAACACTCATCTGTTTATGTCATAATACAGTGTACAGTGTTCCCTCGCTATAACACGCTTCATTTTTCGCTGACTTTTGCAGATTTTTTGGGGCAATTTTGCAGTCATTTTTTTTTTAACAATACCTATTTTATAAAATTTATGAACGTTTGAACATTAAGAATGAAGAGAGAAATATGAGAAAATGTAAATGCAACGATGACAAAAGTGTGTGGTGAGAGGTTTTAGAGCTTTAAAACATTTATTTTAAAAAATGTAAAACAAAGCTCACTATTTGGCGGGTTTAATTTATTGTGGGTATTTTTTTTTAACCTAATCCCATTTGAAAATTTATTTTGTAATTGTACTACCTGTATTTGAATTGTAAAACAAATGATCAAAGAGTGAAACATGGCCAATTATTTCAGATGCAGTATTTATTTTCTGGACAGTCACACCATCTTTATACAAGCACACTAATGAACTTTTGATGAATTGAGTGGAGGCGAATCCATCCAGAAAACAGTTTGACTAAGCAAACGATGTCCAGATGTGGTTGTACTGCAGGTTTCTCGCGGGTGTGGTGGTCGCAACGTGGGCAACGATGTTTCCTCTCCGGCCTTGACTGGTGCAGACTTCACGTCCTCACTTTCTGCGGCGGCGTGTGGCGGCTCCTTTCTTGCTACTGCAAGGCGCACACACAAAAGGGAAAACGGTGTCAGCTCTGGAAAGTGATTTTGCACTGCATGAAAATGCATGATTAGGTTCAACTAGCAGGGTTATTATAGTTTTGGAATTGTCATTTTAGTTAATTTGTATTTTGTTTTATTTATTTTTATTTTTTTTAATTGAGTTAGTTTTAATTAGTTTTCAGGGTGGTTCGGTTAGTTTTTATTAGTATTAGTTATTTAATAAATGCTTAGATTTAATTTAGTTTGAGTTAGTTTTAGTATTAGTTTTAGTTTAAAAAATGTGTATTACTTGTGCGCAATATTTAAAAAACACCAGGGGAGCGACATCATCTGAAGGTGCCTTTCTGTTGACTGCTGCTAGATGACGTCACTTCTATGTGACACACTTTCAAACGTCATTGTTCCGGCGGTTAACTCATTTGCTCCCAAAAACGTATAAATACGTTCATTTTAAATGTTTGAAGTGTCCCAAAGACGTATTTATACGTTTTTGTTTTTTTTTTTTTAAGGCTAGAGCATACAGAAGGCTTTTATGAAGCCTCTCAACTGCAAAGAAGGGTTGAAGCAATGGTAGTTATTGCACAAACGGCCAGCAGGTGGAAGCAGAGCAAAGGTGCTCAACCAGGGCCATGTTGAAAAAAAAAAGCACAATTACTAAACAATTCTAAATAGATTTGTGAATAATCATGAAAGTAGCTATATTCTAATGCTAATGGCTGCAAAAAGGAAAGAGATAATAGAAATATCCTTTTTTTTTCCTGATGAAAGAAGAGACTTTAATATTTCCTTTGGCAGGTTCCATGTTTTTATTGCAAATGAACTCAATATTCTGTGGGCCTTGCAAAATCAGTCAAAATCCAGTAAAACAGCTGTGAGCGAAGGGGACTGCTTCAGTGAAAATGGCTGCGAGTGAATGAGTTAATATCAAAATAAATCTACTATACTCAAAATCACATTTAATCCCCAAATGCTCATACATTAAATTAATTACCAAAGACTAAAAATGAAGGACATTTTTGCTGTGATTATAGATAGTTTTAGTTAGTTTTGTAAACATAAAATGTAGTTTTTTAGTTTTTGTTTTTTTAAAAAGCATTTTGGTTTTTATTTTATTTCGTTAACGAAATTGTGTTTTGAATTTTAGTTTTAATTTTTTTTTGTTAGTTTGAGTTAACTAAAATAACCTTGCTTGTCTGTGCACAGTATGGCCTAAATAAGCTACTTAGTATTATTATTATTTTACTTAACTCTATGTGTTTATAAAAGTCAAAATACACAATAATAATTTAAGAAAAATAATAATATTAAGTATTAATGGGTGAGTATCGACACTAGGTATGGGTATTGGGCTGATACCAGACCTTATTTCAAGGTACTGGTACACGACATCGGCTGTCATTTTATGGCCGTTTTACAACCAGGAAATAGAAATGAAAAATTAGAAGAATTGAAAATTGACATTATTTTCATAAAATTTTAGGGACACTGCAATATATAAGGATATATAGGTCTTGCTATGGTATACCATTAAAATGGGTGATCTTGGCATTAATTAATAATATAATTGATTGTGTCTGTGTATGAATCCCCCCCCCCACAATAACGGTGATTTAAATCAGTGTTAATTTTGACAAGACATTTTAATTCAGTTTAAGTTATAATCTTTTGACTAAAATTAATTAAAGTTTTACCCATAATTTAGTCATCTGATTGTAATTTATTTTTAATCCAATTTTAGTCGATGAAAATAAAGAGCAATTTTAGTCAACGAAAAAAAGCAATTTTAGTCGACTAAATTGCCAGTTTAGTCGATATTTTCCTTCAGCATGTATGTCAACTTTTATACAAAAAATTATAACACCAATGTGGAACTGTAGTTTAATATGTAAGACACATTTAATACAACGATGTCTCTATGAACTGTTTCAATAAAACATGTTGAACTGACAATAATATAACTTAGTTTTCACCTAAATAAAAAGTGCATAATTGCTTGAAATTAATCTTAAAGGTGCACAATGAATGTAAACATGTTTGAACATTAAATAAAGTGCAGGGAACACTGAACAGTTTCTGAGTG
Source organism: Festucalex cinctus (assembly GCF_051991245.1). NCBI lineage: Eukaryota > Metazoa > Chordata > Actinopteri > Syngnathiformes > Syngnathidae > Festucalex > Festucalex cinctus. The sequence goes on along the minus strand of NC_135414.1, from coordinate 14,810,632 downwards.
GTTCTTTTCTCTAACCCGCGTTTCGTTCCTTCTGATTGGATTGTGTGAATTTTCGTCACTGTGTTGTTTTCATTTTCGATTTAGTCATTGACGAAATTGTCAGGCAATTTTAGTTATTATTATAGTCTCACTGAATGGCTTCTATTTTAGTTTTCGTTTAATTTTCATCGTAAAAAAAATTGTGACGAAAAAAATTTCATCAACGAAATCCTCACTGATTTAAATAATTATAATTAATCATTATCATTAATTATCATTAAAATTAATCATTACTCTTTCACTTAGCTTCATCAAAATGATTCTGAAACTGTTGTTGCACATCAATATTATGTTGCTTGCACTATTTTTAAAATAATTGATACTTACTGTTTTTGCAGCTCATCAATGCGATTTCTGAGAGAGATCACCTGAAAGGCAGAATAGCAAACAATTTAGATACATTTATGCTTTCCTATTGTCTGTCTATGTTTATTTTATAATCTAAAAGGACATAAATTGAACACATTTCTACATTTTACTTATAGTATAATTACAGATTCTGCTGATGTGTCAGAAAGAGTGGAAAACTAGTGAATGTATAAGACTGATTTTAAAGATGAATAAATGATTACATGGGGATGGAATGAATGGAAATGTGAAGAAATGTAGTAATGATGGGAAAAACTGCATCATGCTTGTGTCACTGCTGGTAAACTGAAGCAAAGGACCGGTATATGTATCATCAGCTTTATCACATTAATCATAATTCTTTCATACTTGTTGATGATGGCTGGCTGACAAAATCTTCAGATGAAAAAACATGTGCAAAATATTACAAGTCAGATCGCAACTCTTCACAGACCTCGTATCGCTGCCTCTTGAGCTTCTCTAAGTGGTCATATTTTATCTCCTCCAGGCTGTGCAACCACTCCCACATCTCCTTTGCCTTTTCCCTGATGAACACAAACCAACAACTTGGTAAAAAAGAAAAAGAAAAAAAAAAAGTGGGCGGGACAGAAATTGATCACTCAACATACCTCAGAACGTCGTCACTCAGCTCGTCGACGGCCAGAGGCTGGCATCTCTCTGCCAGGATCTTCTTCTTCTTTTCCCTCTCAGTCTGCTTCTTTCCTCTCTTCTGGTCCACCTGTAAAGTCATACGAAACCTCCACTTGCTATTCTTCACTTGGTGACATTTGAAGAATAGAAGGAATAATCCAACATACCCTTTGCAGATGGCTGGTGAAGCCTGATCCCATGCTAGAGAGGGCGATCTTCTTCTTCGCTTCATCCTCAGCCTTCCTGTGGGCATCGGCCTCCTCCTTTCTTATCCTCTCTGCCTGTCATGGTAACAGTCACAATCGGTGCAATGAATGAAGTCAATGCCGCCACAACCCCTTTTCACATTGCAGTTAGTGAGGCGCTTCACGCCGTCATCAAACACATTCATTGTGTATGTGATGAGGGGGCGTGAGCCCAGGGAACTTTTTTTGTGTCCATTTTATAATAAAGTGTAATTGCACATCTACTACAGTAGGTGGCAGTAGGGTTCTCATTGTCAGAAAGTGTGCAAAGGGTAAGTCACTTCTTTGCAGAGGTGTCCTTACAACAAATTAATAGACAAATTATACTTTTTAGTTTTTATAAATATAGTGGAGAGTTGGTGGTGGTGTTTTTCATCCATCTATCCATCCATTTTCTTGACCACTTATTCCTCACAAGGGTCGCAGGGAATGCTGGCGCCTATCTCAGCTGGCTCTGGACAGTAGGCGGGGGACACCCTGGACTGGTTGCCAACCAATCGCAGGGCAGGTGTTTTTCATTTATTTATTTATTGTGCAAAATATAAACACTTGGTATATATAATATAAATAAACACTGTCAGTACTGCCACTACTGGGTGTTATGTGGATTAGTTTTGTGGCTGACTTTTGTGTTGTATTTCAAAAACAAATCTATTCAAAGCATTACGTTCTCTCTCCAACAATAACAACCATTTTGGTCGTTTTAACATGCACCAATGTACGACCATGTGTCACGTACTGTAGTTTAGCGACCTCTATCGGTCGTGTTGAATAGCGAAAAAAAATAAAATAAAATAACTGAGACTCGAACCCAGATCTTCTGTGTAAAAGACTTACATCTAACTTACTGTGCTAACTGTCCAATAACACCCACTATGCTTATTTTTAGTGTAATAAGTACTCATCTTTGGACCAGGACCGTGTTTCAAACGCTCTTTAGTATTTTGGCGCTATTGAACATGGCCGCTCGAGGTCGCTAAACTAAAAAAAATAGTAACACTTGGTCGTAATCTGGCACCTTTTCAAAACGACCTATGTGGTCGTATTTATTGGGGGACTGTCTCGTTTTTTTCCGTTGTGAACAAAAGGTTAAGAGAGAGAAACACTTTGTACCTCCCGTTTGGCTTGACGCTCTTTCTCCTTCTCAGCTCGAATCCTTTGCTGCTCTGCTCGTTCAGCTCTACGCTTCTCCTGAACACACCAAACAAAAAGCACAGTCACACACCGAGCGAGCAGACGCAACCCTTGTGATTTCGGGACATCTCACAATTCTTTCTTTGAGAGCAATTAACTCCTCTTCCTCCCTCTTCCTGCACTCAAAGTGAGCATCGATCAGCGACTGAAGCTCAATGAGGTCTTTGTTTTGACGTTTCTTCTGGATGTCCTGCATGACACAAACCAAGATGCAAAACATGACTGCAAACCAAGGAATCATAGTTTTAAATTTTTCATTGCAGTACATTAAAGTTTTTGTTTATTTATTTTTTTTAAAGTTGAATTTTGTTTTAATTAGTTGCTAGAGTGGGTTTATTCATTTCTATTTAAATTTTACAAAAAATCTTCGTTAGTTTTTATTAGTTTTTGTAGCTGATTTTTTGTCGAGTGCAAAAAAAATAAAAATAAAAAAGCGTCTAAATTGAACTACAATTCCCCCAAAACTGTTCAACCTTCCTTCGTCTGTCCAGCCAAGCAGTAATACCAAAATAAATCCATTACAATGAACCCCAAAAGATCATGTACGGAATTGATTGACAAAGTTGGGGGAAAAGTAATAAAATGCAAATAAAAATATAATCAACAGTTACAAAGTGAAATTTTATATTATTGTGTGTGAACTGTGTCAAAGGGAGGCACCAAAGTTTTTCACTTTGGAGCAAGGCACTTTATGAAGTTCACCCCTTTAGCTTCCAGGCAGATCAGCCACATCCAATGGTGGTGGCGGTGTCCTCGTCAACTGTTCTTTTTAAAATTATTTCCATAAATTTCGAACGGTTGGATGAGCGTCCTCTTCTGCTTACAGTGGAACTTGTGATCAACTAAGCAAATGATATCCCCTTGTATAATGTCTCATATTTCCTTGGCACCAGGACAGGGCTTTGGCGCCATCTTGTGGCATTTCAGAAACCACAAAGACAGCAAATAGCTGGGTACATTTACCGGTAGGCTTTCTGTGACTAACAAGATAACTTAGATACCCCGCAGAAAAGACGATATCGGCTTGGCTGTTTTTGTTGATAGGGGGATTTGAAAATGACAAATTAGCAGGAAACCACTGCACAGTGTAAATTAGTTGGTTAGATTTCTGGTATCTACCCTTTGCATCCCTTGAGGCCAAGGCCAACAAAGATTTCACTGATATGACGAAGAATTAATTCTTTAGATTGTGATCAGAGCTCCATAATTACTTCAACATGGCTAAATGAACCAGTTAATCAGAAATGCCAACTTACATCAAAGTCGACCTTCTCCCCATCAGGGATCTTGGGAGCAGTTGGTCTGAATCGAAATAACACAATAAGTAACACCTAGCAACAACAAAATGTGTCAACAAAAGTAGGAAACTTCCTCACTTGAACTTTGGCTTCTCTTCTGGATGTCCGGCACCATAACGACGAGAACGAAAACAGGGAGAGAGGTGAGAGATCACATGGTTAGAGGCTCAAATGTGGGGGGGAGATGACATGTTGGTTAATCAGGGGGAGGATCCATGTGGACAAGCTGTGTTACATCACAGGGCTGCATGGTTTCCATGGTTGAATGAGGTGAGTTTTAATTTTAGAAAAACTTTCCACAACATCGCTGACAAATTCCTGTTAAGTACCCCAAGTTCATACTCCTAGTATTACCTTATTTATTGAGTTAATTTGGTCAATTAGTGTGTCAAGGAAAGTTAATCAGTACATTGTACAAAAAATGACCTATAAAATTTTGACACTCGTTTGACACCAATGAGTCGAATAACTGTTAATAGATGTGCATGGTAAAAACACAGCTAGATTCCCACAGGGCCAGTTGATATCGTGTAGTTTGAGATGATCTTAGCGTTGTCGAATTCCAACACAGGACAAAAATCAAAAACAAGCAAAGCAACAGCGACTCAGCAGGAAATACAAAGTACCATCTTGATCTCCCTCCTCCACTGGTGGGACACATTCATGCAAAGAAGAGAAGAGGCAGAGATGAGTTGTTTAAAAGCGCGGCTCTGTTTTTATGACACCTCAGCCGGCTAACGCAGAGACTTTAGTTACTTCCGCCTTTCTCTGGAAACCAAATTGGTGCATGAAAAAAATAAAAAAAAGCTTTGCGCACAGAAAAACAAGTAATTAAATTAAGATAATCTAGACCAACATACCTTCCTCTTCATAGTCGTCTGCATGCAGCAAGCGTCCAAAGCAAGAGCAGAACAGAAATCATTAGTGATCGGAGTGCTTGCTGCCACTTTACATTGCATGGCTTGTGAGGCCCATTTACCAAACTGGGGTGTTGCATAGTCAGTGGGAGGCACTGCACAGTCCCATGGACAAGACTACATTGTTGTTGGATCCATTTTACTGGATTGTCAGTTTGATATCATGGGAAGGTCACTTCTAGTTTGGATTTGAAGTAGATGCATTTAAATTAGGGGTGTCAGGCGATTAACATTTTTAATTAATTGCATGACTTCAGTAATTAACTCACGAAAATCGCATATTTTATATCTGTTCCAAATGTACAATAAAATGTACATTTTGTTTTCTGAGTTTTCATACACTTGTTCACATAAAAGTGGAAAATGTTAAGCTAATAGAAATATGACTGCATCTTTTAGTCATTGAAACAGTAATTTTATAATAATTCACAAAATGGAGTTAAAATTTAAAAGATATGTACTGTACTGTAAAAAACGAGTGTGATATTGATTTGTGTTGAGGTCATTTTTCTGCCACTAGATGGCATAGTTGCATTTGTAAGACATTGGTGACAGCTCCATGCATTTTTCTTTTCATTTTAAAAGCTGTGTAATCTATAACATGTAGTAACTTGTGAAATTCTGCCTGTTTAAAATTGTAAAATACAATTTGACCCTCGTCTCCACAAATATATGCATGATTATTAAAATTATTACTGCTCAATTTTGACATGGGGTGTCTGTTTTCCCCAGTATAGGCTTTCCAAGGGGAAGTCATTAAAGGCGCGTTTAAAAAAAAATTGTGGTGTCAAAGAACCTTTAAATTAACTCAATATTAACACACTAATTTTGACATCCCTACTTTAAATACTGTCTGCTTCCCATTTGTAATATTGAGACCAGTACATTAAAGCTCGAGACTAATACAGTGGCTCCCTGCTATGTATGACAAATTTACAGAGAGTAGGATTTGAACCATACCAATTTCAAACCATGTAATGCCAACACCCCAGTGTAAATATCATGTTGCAGTTTGCTCATCTACTCATAACAGTGACTCTAACGATGGAATAATGAGGTTGAACAAACAGCTTTTACATGATGTTGGAATCGAATGACACGTCATCCAAGGTGCGATGGCCTTTAACAATTGGTCAGCATCAACTTTCAAAATGGGCTCAGTTGATTTCAATACAACAAGGTACAATTTCATCGAAGACCTCGGATGAGATGGGGCAGTTAAATCATGTAAAAGCAGTTGAATTTTTCTTTTCACGCTTGAACATTTTTGCACATTTCATAACACACTACGGCGTAAACACAACAGAATGTTTTGGTCTGATTAACACTGATGGTGATGTGAATGCCTTGGAAATGTTTGCTATAGTTCCCTCCCAAAAAATACATTCAAAAGTACACTTGAGGGTTCTTTATTAGAAGCCCTGTTCGCCAGAGTCTCCCCATTTTACGTTTTTCAGATTCAGTTACATCCCATAAAGGTAAAAATGCAAAAAAAAAAACGACATAAAAATAGATGTGTTTTTCACAGGACAGCAATGATATACAGATGACACATGCATGGCTAAGTATGTAGTTCAGAGTAGAAATTGCCTTTTGAGAACTAGATTGATCCATTACAAAACAAACATAACAAAAATGTATCAATAAGAATATGTCTCTTTTTTAATATAGGGACACAGACTCTGGTGACCAGGTCATAAAGTAAAAAGAAAAAAAAAAACAAAAACGTTTTTTTCAAATTTAAATCCCAAATGATCAATTTGAGTTTCTTCCATGCATGTTTGTGATTTCACAAAGCACAACAATGCTGCCTGCATGCTTCTACAATGCGAAGACCATGAATCATGTGGAATGATATCATTTTAGTAAATCAAATAAAAAAAAAATATCAATTTGAAGTTTATTTCATTATTTTCTGGCAACATTTAACCCTTTATAGGGCAAAGGGTTGAAATACTGCATTTTTAACTACAGACAATCAGTGTACAGGTACTTTATACAGTAAGATAAATTCATAATTAAAAAAAAAAGTACATTATTATATAATGAATATATTTTTGTTTTTCTTTCAACTCTATTCTGCCTGGCTATGATCAATCACATCAAATCATAATTCTTCTCCCTTTGGGCTGGCACTTACTCCAAGTTTGAATGACCAAATGTGTTTCTATGCCCTATAAAGAGCTTTTAAGTTGCTTTGCAACAAAGTAGAAACCGGCCAGCTTCCAGTTTACGCCAAAGGTCAAATTGAAATAACGAATAGGATTCGGTTGGCTAGTGAAGCTGACTATGTTTTGCAGTACGGACTGTCCTAGAGAGCTGAGAGGGTAGCAGGAGAAGGGGGAACAGACTGCCCACGTCACGTACCTTCCTCCTCACGAACCGGCGCCTGTGGCTGTGGTTCAGGCTCTGGTTCAGGCTCTACCTCGGGTTCAGGCTCTACCTCAGGTTCAGGCTCTACCTCTGCTTCAGGCTCTACTTCTGGCTCTGCTTCTACCTGGGCCTCCGCCTCAGGGGCTACTTCTACTTCTACTAGCTCCTCCTGGGCTAGGGCATGCACCAAACCGCCAAGGAGAGGGTGTCGGAGGAGGCCATTAATGAAGACCACAGACATGACAGAGCCATTAAAAAACAAAAGTGAGAGATTGCTTTAGTTACACAGAAGATGGATAGGTGAGCGAGGGACGGCGCTGCTGGAAAACAAAGAGAGAAACAGATGATGATGACGATGATGGTCATGATGATGACGATGGCGATGGGAGCCATTTGAGTATTCACGCAGAAGCCATGGGGAACTTGTGGCAAACTAACTGAAATATTTTCAGGTCTTGAGACAATCTTGTAAAAACATCTCGAAAACCCCCCCAAAAGTATTTACCATAAACATTAGTGCAAGTACAACCATTTTATATTCAATCCCAAAACTACAGATCGTGGTGGTAACCACTTAGTCCACCGTGCTGCTTGATTACACACTAATAGATCATTCTATCATTATTCAGATAGTTTCCCACCGCCATGACAGTTGCGTGAAAGACCTCAATGACAGTTGCACTAATCACATGTCAAGAAAATAAATGTAGTGAGCCTCAGAGCTCAATTCCATTTTTTTGCTTAACCATGCGATTTCAAATATCACTCTGAAGTCAGCAGTACACCCTTAACTTGAACTGTTTGACTGACAGCGGTGTGTTAGTTAATAATGTTGTGGCAAACAAGAAAATCTGGGATTTTCTTTCTGTATAGAGACATAAATAGATCTCAGTGCCTGGATAACTAGCATTGTTCTTCATTAAAAATAAATAAATAAATAAATAAATAAATAAATACTGGCTGTTGTTTGGGAGGTGACTGACTGAATGGGAAGGTGGAACTTAATGTTTATGATAGAGTTTTCACCCTCTATATTTCAACATATATAAAATCCAACAACCCACCCATTATATATTATTATATATATATTATATATTTGTGACGTGCATACTAAACACCACATGTCTGTGCCAAACACTTCAACTTAAGCATGGAACCCAGAAGCTAACAAATTAGTGGAGACAGGTCTTCAGAGCTCAGAACTGGTTCAGTCATGTTTACCTTCCTCGTCTTCAGTTTTGCAAAAGATAACATAGAATGGGAAGAAACAAACATTTTTTTTTAAACGAACATCACCTTAACTGTACTGTATACTGTACCACATTATCTATTAGAAACATTGACACAATGGGCTCTATTTTCGTGAATGGCATTAATCCTGCACGGCACGTGGCTTAACTGCGCGGAGGTGGGTTAGACCCGGTGTTAATAATTTTGCAGCCAAGTGCGGGCTGGTAGATCTGAGAGGGGGAGGTCTAGGCCACTGCGGGAGTACGGTAGTCATTAGCTGCGTTTCCATTTCCCATTTTTGCAAAAATAAAAGGGATATTGTACTATTTCGATAAAGTACAATTTTGATTTGTCGGTGTTTCCATTGACGAACATTTAGCTTCTGAGGTACAATTCTTGTAATGTCACGTCTCGTGAGACCTCGCTGTTCTGTAGGAGATGCTCATAATGTTTACGGAAGACGGATGCCCGGTGTTGTTTACATTAACTCTCCATTCATCGGGCGGGTTCGGGCATTTGGTGTTGTGTTGTGTGCGTGATGTCATGTGTGCGTGTGTGCATGCGTGCTTATAACTTGTGTTATGGCGCAGATGGATAGAACGGATTTCAACAACGATGTGCGCCGTGTCTCGCGTGTTGCCCGTGGTAACGGCCATTTCTCATGCAACGATATGGACCATGCATTGAACGGCGGCATATTGGCTATATAGCTGAATCGCTTTGTGCTTTAAAAGCCTTGTTATCCCCTCAGGAGGCAGTTCCGACACGAAAGCGAGTTTTAAGTTTTAAGCGAGAATTATTAATTCTCAAAACAAATATCAGTCAATTGCAAGCAAATAAGAATAAACATTGGCAAACAACGTGTTACATTTCTTTTCCTCTGTGACCAGGCGGGTGTCACGTGACCACAGGTAATGTGCAAATAGTGTTTCCATTACACTTTTTCAAAATACTTCTATTTTGACATGTCTCAAAAACCACCTGATGAGAGCGTAAAAACTTTTTCTTTGCAATGTTTGAGTGTTTTCTTTCTTTTTTTTTTTTTTTAAATCCAGTGTTTCAATTACCAGTTTGCTTTTGCGCAAGTTGCCTTTTGCGCAAAACTGAGGCTAATGGAAACGCACCTACAGTCAACTTCAATTATGGCCATCAAAGCAACTCCTCCTATTTCTGAGACAGTCTCGGAATGGCTGAATTGATATCTACCGTATTTTCCGCACTATAAGGCGCACCTAAAAGCTTTCAATTTTTTCAAAAGCTGACCATGCGCCTTATAATCCAGTGCGCCTTATATATGGATCAATATTGAGCCGCAACAGGTCTCGCTGTCAAGATGCTATCGGTGACCCTGCACGATCGGTGACGCACATGCGCAGAAGATCCCGCCATCTTGGATCGCTAGCTAATACTAATACTTTACCTCAGACAAAATAATACAACAGCTGCTTATTCATTTTGGGAGTGAATGAGTTGTCAGAAAGCTGGTTTGTAATCTATTAATAAAGTTTGACTGACCTATCTGACTGTTTTGTTGACATTCTCTTTAGCGCAGCACCATCTAATGGATGCATAACGCAACCCCAGCCTCTACTGTAGCGCCTTATATATGGAAAAAGTTTTAAAATATGTCATTCATTGAAGGTGCGCCTTATAATGCGGAAAATACGGTACAACTTTTGAAGCCTGCTCTAATAAGTCTGACATTGACCTCAAATGCCCAGGGAGCTTGCTACTATATATGTCTACGCTGCGGGCCTCACAAAAATCGCGTCAGAGCAGCTGCCTACCCTGAGCAGGCCCAAGTTTAGATCGACTTTCTCCCACCAAATTGTAACTCCGCCAGTTGCATCTTCAATGACACTTCCACTGCTGTGCTGGCCCACAAATCTTGGTGGAGACTCGTCTGCCAAATTGCCCAACACGTGCAGCAAGCCCCGCCCTGACCTGAAAACCAGGATCTGCCGGCATTTGCGCCTCACCGCAGATGCACTGTCTACGAAAATAGAGCCGCTTGACTTTATAACATTCCACACAGGTACAGTACGTGTTGTATGTAGTTTAGCATTACACAGTATTACAGATCAATCTACTTCTAGCAGTGCATTCCGGTCTCGTACAATATCGTCAACGCCTTATTCTAGGACAGGTGTTGACATGGGAACATTCTTCATCAAGGCAACAAGAAAAAGAACTAATTTTGTCAATGTCAAAGGACAGTTTCATGCCTGATGTGGACACTCAGTGACAGCTGAACCTATTGTGGTTGCTTGAAAACTCCCATCAAACATTCCGGAATGGTTACTTACCCTCGAGCTGATCCCTGAAATAAAAACACAAGACAGAAATCAAATAAACATGAAAATACATCTGTCTTCTACACCCCGCAAGTTGAAAATCATCAGTCAACGTGTGACTGAGGGTGTTTAGTGATTGACAACTTGTGATGCACTTACACTTCCTCAGTGTCGGACATGGTGACAGCAGACCTTGTAGCTGAGGGCAAAGACAAAGAGCCTCATGAGACCACAGCGTGGAAATAGCTGCATCTGCGTCACTTTCCCATTTATTTCTGTATTTAGTCTTTCACAATGTTTTGATGAAAAGGTATAAAAATAACATCTGAACAAATGTCAAGCGGCCCGTCACGATGCAGAGTTTGCCTGCATGTGTCCACTTAATCAGAATCATGCTAGACGGGTTGTCAAAATTAGTGTGTTAATTTTGTTTTTATTTAAAGTTTCCTTAACACCACTTTTTTTTTTTTTTTTAATGCGTGATTAATGACTGCCCCTTACTTGGAAAGCCTGTACTGGGGGTTATTCCATTCGCAACACAGCAGACACGTCCACTTCAAAATTTAGCAGTAATAACTAATAAGAAGAAGAATAATGCCTATATTTGTGGAGACTGGAGTCAAGTTGTATTTTACAATTTTAAAAATGAGCAGAATTTCCAAGTTACTTCAAAGATTAGATAGCTCTAAACTCATTGACTGCCACACGTTATAAAAACAAAACAAAAAAAAATCCACAGTGCCAGCCGCTTTTGAGCATTTTAACTCATCTTTCAAGGCAAAAAGAATATTGTTTACCTTTACTACATATACAATGTGGCTACTAAATGAAAGATCGCATTCCATTCAAAGGAATTCTACTAATCATTATTAAACGTCTTTGGCAATATGAAAAGAAAATTACACTGATCTGTCACCAATGTCTTACAAATGCAATGATGCCATCTAGTGGCAGAAAAATGACCTCTACACAAATCAATATCACACTCGTCATTTACAATCCAGAACAACTTTTTAATTTTAACTGAATTTGTGAATTATTAGGAAATTACCGTATCAACGACTAAAAGATACAGTCATATTTTTATTAGTTTAACATACTTATATGTATATATGATCTCTTCAACATTTATTCCAATGCATTTGCTCAACCTCCTCTTTTTCTAATCAGTTAATTACTTGTGTAATTTAAAATGGAAGTATATGTAATATATATATATATATATATATATATATATATATATATATATATTCATTAAAAAGGCTTTTTATAAACATATTTTTGTCCGACAACTTTAAAGAGCACCTGTTATGTGTTAGTTCTTTCGATTTAATGTTATGAGGATGTCTTCAAAATTATTTGATCCACTGCACGCGCGCATCCTCTTCTTTTAGTTACTTACATAATTTAAAATGTTTGACATGAACAAACATTCTGAATATCATGCGCAAACATTTATTAAATGCTTTACGTTAATGCATGTAGTGATGTTTATTGCTCAAACACAGCCTGTGCTACCTTTAATGTAACCATCCACTGTCAGCTAAATGATCATCTGTAGTCAAAACTAAAAGTGTGATTATTCAGCGTTCATGCATGATTATTGCGATATTTTTTTTTGTGATTAATCAGTCATATATATATATATATATATATATATATATATATATATATATATATATATATATATATATATATATATATATATATATATATATATATATATATATATATATATATATATATATATACATACATCCATTTTCTTGACCGCTTATTCCTCACAAGGGTCGCGGGGTATATATATATATATATATATATATATATATATATATATATATATATATATATATATATATATATATATATATATATATATATATATATATATATATATATATATATATATATATATATGAATGAAATGATACATGAGTGACAGATCTAGAATGACTACAGCATACATTGCATAAAACACTGAAAAAGTCTCACTGCCAAATTCCAAATCAACTGCTAAAGAAGTTAATGTCAAGGGAAGAATACATTTTAATGACTGTGTAAGATGCTCAAGTGATGAAAATTCCCAGCACAAGATCACTTCTATGTTAAAGTGTGAACATGTTCCACCAGTCTGTGTTAACGCTCAACACCACTTCCAACACCCTTGCTATTTAAATCCAGCAGAAGCGAGAGAGGAAGAGCCCAATTGGAACCAAAGTGACAGGATTTCTTCATACTGTATCCAACTGTATCATATTTGATATATAAAAAGTCTCATTGGATGACTCTTCACACTTAGCGGTGGGCACAGGTGCAGAGGACTTAAAGGATTAGTCACAGATCATATTTCTACCCATCAGCTGAGGAGCACAGTCCAAATAGTTGCTTTAATCCTCAGGCTTGGACCAGAGGGAGGATCCTCTGCGGCCCGGCAGCCAATCAGCATCAACTCCCAACAAACGAGCACTTTGATCGACTTACAGCCGACAGCCGTTTCTTCCTTGTGATCAGCACTCAGGCAGTACATACCTACACATCAGCGCGCTGTATATTTAGTGGACGGCCGCTTCATTTCTTCACTATGAGAACACTGAATGCTGAGGAGTTTTTCTGAGTCTTTCGGAAACTAAAACTGCAACGGAACAGGTGAGCCTGGGGAGACGCGCATCCTCGGCCAAACTAATTGCAGATAGGAGATGTATTTATAGTCCGATACATCACTCTGACACACATGGCGCGAGAGAGAATCCCCCTACCAACCAACAGGACTTAGTATATTATTACTGTATCTAAATGTCATATATCACCAAAGTGACAGCCGGCTTCCCAGGCCCGGCATTCGTATCAGATTAAGTTCGTTACAGTGACATGCAAGAGGAGCAGGATTCAACTTGTGATATCGCATATGTGCAAGTGATAAATATGCGCACATTTTAGTACTTCAACGAAATAGAAAACACTTTCCAGTCTGCTTGTGTAGAACCTGAAACCTGTTGCTAAATCTGTGAACACACATAGATATCATTTGCAGATGTTCAGGTACGAGTGCCCACATTGCTGTCATACAAAAGAGGGGGATCCATTTCAGACCTTGACAGAAGCTGAAGAAATACAGTATGTAATCATAGGACGGGAATTTAGAATGTGACATTTGGTACATAAACAGGAAAAAAAAAAAAAAAAGAAGAAGAAGAAACATTTTAACTGTAATTCTGGTGAATGTAATTCAAATAAATTCATATCATGAGACCAGATGATATAATTGTGCCATGTTTTTAATTATATCAGCTTGATTAGCATCACTATCACTAATATTGTCTATTGACTTGTATTAATTTATTAGTTGTAATAGAAGTAGATAAACAGAATCTATAATTTTTATTTGATCGTATTCTATTGCTTGAAAATAAAAATAATATGAAAATAAAGGTTTATAATGTCTACTAATGTGCATGAAATAGGGTCTATGCAATCTAAAAAGGTTTTAAATCTAACTGAAAGTTACATAAATTAAAATTACAAATCACTCAAGAGTGATAAGAACTAATTGATGAAAAATATTTCCACAAGGTTAGTTCGGCATTGGAGGTTAGAACTCTCCACATTGTTCAAGATAAGCCAGTTTCTAATTTATTCAGTCCTGAATAAATCGTTTTGCTGAATGTACAGTAAAAAATTGAAATGAAACATATAATTAACTTGAAAGTAATTTCCCCCCATGTCCCCAGTGCTTACCTCAGGGAGGAAGAGAAGCTCCTGTGACGACCAAGAAGAAGGTGTGCACAATCTGCAGCTTCTGCTCAGAGAATATGTCCTTGTGTTACAGTGATACTTGAGCTCATCTGGCCCTTATTGGCTGTGGGATGAGAGTGAGGTGTGGGTGTAGTATATATGTTTGTGTGTGTGTGGGAAATGTGGGGAGGGGGCCAGCCATCACCCCAGAGAAGGAGATGGATGAAATACTGTGGATGGGAGACGAGGGCTCGGGTTTTGGAAAGGAGCAGCTGAGAAGCTTCTGTTGCTAAATTTACAGTGATGGAAGGCCAAAAGGAGGGGGGGGGGAGTTACACATCAGCTTGGCATCCAGACAATGGAGGGGGGGGGGGGGGGGGGGGGTGTCTGTCTGCGTGGTTGTCAATGTGTGTTTGACTGACACTTCATGAATCAATCCGTCAATCAGTCTGCCATCCCCCCCAAAAAATTAAAGTCAGAACAACAACAAAACTCAAAATAACATTTTGATCCATCTCAGGCGGCAGCCATTTTGCCACTTGCTCTCGACTGAAAATGACACCACATTTGCTCGGTGCTCAGCTGACGACCAATCAGGGCTCAGTTTGCGAACGTCAAATGACAAACTCAGAAAACAGGTGAGCCTTTGATGGGTCGTTACCTGAGGCCTGAGCAACTGTCCCATCATTTTCAGTCAACAGCAAGTAGCAAAATGGCCGCCTCCTGCGATGGATAAAAGCGGACGGATATTGTTGCTTAAAGAGATGGTGCAAAGTTTTCACTCAGAAGCAATGGATGTATACACATGAAATCCGCCTCAATCAACACCTTTGTGCATCTGTTAATGTGTGGTGGTAATTTTGTCCTCAACCATCACCAAACCGACTTGTATTTTGCCATTTTGTTGTGCTTATTGCCATAAGCGGGGCGGCTCTGGGTGGAAAAGTTAGCGATATAACTAGCAAGCAATAGAAATAGCAATGGCGGACAGCGCGAAAAAGGGGAAGTATTCCACTACAAAACGTGCAGCGGATAGTGCACGGTGGAAAACCAGAGTGAATGCTTGGCATTTACCCATTTTCGAGCCCTAAAGGTGCGGCTTGGGCTGAAGAGCGACAAAGCTGGCCTGCTTGTAAGTTAGGCTAAGTGCCAAACACAGAATATGTTAGCTTGCTAATTTAGCGACATGCTAGTCTGCTAAGTCACACTGACAAGGGAAACGCAGCAATATTATATTAACACCGTGCATAGGTTTTCATGACTGGGTCATGCCAGGGTTAAGTTTGGGTCATGCAAGGGCATGACAGGGTTATGTTTGGGTCCTGACCGTGAGGTCAAGTGTCTGTTTTGAACTGATGTAACCGGCATCTAGTTTCAACTGGTCTTAAGATATGTGATGTCATGAGCTATGTGATGTCAACAATCTTTAATCTCTTTATCTGTTCAACAACCAATCAGATAATTCCAGGTCATTCCTGTTACCCACATGTCTAGCCACAGCCAATCAGATCGATTTGTTGTCTCTATAAGGCTTACTGAGAAGTGTGTGTTTTGTCGGATAATTACCTCTGTTCCTCTGTCCGACAGGCCACCTGCTTCTCTCTTCCCCAATTTCTTCTCGTTGTTTCTGGTCAAGTCAAGTTAGTTCCACGCCTTTTGATGTTATGCGGATAAAGTGTTAAACTCGAGTTTAACACTAACAACAAATAAGATCTTATTTGTGTCTGCGCTTTTGGGATCCAACCTCAGAACCTAACATAGGTGAAGCTAACCCAATAGGTGAATGCCGCTTACTTTTTTCTTTTTGTTTGTCTTTTTGTTTTTTTTATGGGGGTGGTTAGGGGAGGAGTATGTTTTGAATGGTTTGTTCCAAATAGAAAAGGGGAAAACTTTGGACCAAAACTTCAATTCATATTCTAGAAAATAAATAAATAAATAATCTGAATATTTAGACTAATGAGGGTGCATAGAACATAGTATTGTAAATAACATTTTTGGGTTGACAAATGTAGATTAGTCAAAGGCGTAAACAGTTTCCTGTTGGATTTAGAAAGGCCCAAAGTCGCTTAGTTGCCAGTTGAAATATGGTGGCAATGGTCCGGCTGACATTCTACAGAATATCCGTCAAGTAAGAATATGTCATTCTGTTACATACTAGAATGCCAGCAGAGGTGCTAAGCTCATTGGACATGCCCACATTGTTTTCACGCTTCAAAATGCTATTTACAGCGGTATTACGCATTGTTGCATTCTGTGTCAAGTCAAAGAGACAAATGAAATTAAGCCTTTAAAATGTATGTAAATATATGCATCCCCCAAAAATTTTAAATGGATTGAAAATGTATTTTTGGTGGAATTCAGGTATTTTATGAATTTCAAAAGCATTCAGGTTCAGTCCAGTCCACCACTCTTAAATCCCCTTTACAACTGGTATTAAATTGGGATCTGTGTCCGGACACGTTATCCAGATAATAACAATCCAATCTTGCCTTTGGGTTTGCACCTGTTATTTTTCTCATTATCCTCATTGAGATCATACTCATATCTCTGTCTTGCAGAGCAAAACCTGCATGTGGCATCAACTTTGTAGTCCTGTGTTTTTAATGAGCTAATGTCTGTAACAAATAATTAATCGGCACACGGTCTGACAAAATACTTTCTGAATGAGCAGATGTGAAATATTTGAAATCTCTCAAGTACAATTGAAAAGTGCGTGTTAATGATTAGTATTCTGCCACAATGTGCTCATTTGTCGACTTATGACTGTTGTGTTGGAACGTCATGTGGTTTCTTTATTATTGTCATCTCTTTATACTCTGTCAAGCATTAAAATAAAATAGTCGAACGAATATGTGCAATATGAATTCACATGTATAACAGAACGTAAATAAGGGTTTGGTGAATGTGCATAGGAAATTGGTGGGGACCTCCAACAACTTTAAGAAGCATTCACATATGTACTTGGGGTGGGACTAATTACCCGCTTTGTAATCAATTAATTTTGTTTAATCATATTTAATCATGTAACATTATTTATCCTAAAAAGCAAACATTTTTCATTTTTTTAATTGGATTTTAGTGGACAACGGAATCAAACAACAACCACTGACTTGAATATTTTTAACTCTGGATTTAATTGCATTTCATTCAGGGCTGTGAAAAATTAAGAATTTCAGAATTCACTTAATTTCAGTGAAAGAGTTTGAATTTAACTCCACCTCTCAGGATGTTGAATTGAATTTGAATGGGGTACCGCGATGTATGTCACCACACTTAATTAATATTCATGAAGTTAGCGAGGGGGTCAAACTCGGCAAGCCAATTATGCTAGACGCATGTAAACAGTCTACTAGCAAGATGTCTACTGCGCTAAATCTAAAAAAAATAATTCTGTCCGAGAATGCTATCACTGGTGCCAAATTCACTGGTATAGACGTCGAAGAACATACTAATGTTCAATTGAAGAGATGACTGAAAAAGGCGGGGAAATGAGCCGACCTGATCCACAGGTAAAGATTTTTTTTCTCCCACTCAAAATATCATCCTACGCAACTGACACTGACATTCTCCAGTTTCCACAACTCAAGCTATCCTTCCCTACCACCATATGCCCTGTTTGTCATATCTGATGGCTTATGTCTGACAGTTGTAAGGAGGGAAAAATTGTATTGCTTTTTTGTTTTCATTCATTCATGGAATTTAAATTCTACTTCCTGCAAATTCAAATTTAAAATCAAATTGTGCTTCCTGTTTGCCACATGAATTAAAATTCAATTACAAGAACTGAAGTGTAATTAATTTCATTCTGAATTTCATACGACCCTGACTTCAAAACAAAACACACAGCAAAATAAATAGAGAACTAAACAGACCAAAAGTGGAATTGTCATTTTAGAACAATTTATTTTTTTATTCAGAAGAGTATTGCCTTTAAATGGTTTTCCAGGTGAAAATTTGGATGATTTGGATTCAACCTACAGCTAAATTGTCACCATAGATGAGGGTAGAAATGTAGACTGAATGCTAAATCGATGTCACTGTCAGTGAAATTTGCCTCCAATCAGTCATAGCAATGTATTACATTCATGTCTAAAAAAAAAATCATTAATATATTACACTAACTTGATTGGCCAAAATGTTGTAATTCATCGATCAATAATGTTGGTCAAATCCACAAATTCTGACATTACAGCTGGTTTACCGCCACAAATTAATTTATAATATTAATTTGCAGGGGTGATAACGATAATGGCAATATCGTGATATCGTGATATTAAAACTGCCACAATATCGTCGTCGTCATGGCCACGATATTTAAAAGCTACACATCTGTTAAAAAAGTCAGGTTGATTTCCATTTGTGCAGTTCTAGCACCCTCTGGTGGCTAGTTTTTTAGTGCAGTTTAATTTTCATTAGGGATGTTTTGGCCCTTTCTATGTTTAAAATCACTAATTGTCAGGTGAAGGGGATTGAAATATGCTTGTGAAGTGAGTCAATATGTGGAGGAACTCAATGTGTGCTTGGATTAGGTGAGTAAGTGCCTCAATATTAAATGTTATTAGAGATTGGAGGTTGTTTATATGTATTGCTGTTATGTACAAAAGCACAATATTGTGCTTTTTGAGGTATGAGCTCTTTTTTTTTTTTACAATATTGTGACCTTTTTTAAATATTGCCAATATACACAATATCATGATAATTATCGTATCGTGAGTTTCATATCGTGATAATATCGTATCGTGATATTTGGATATCGTTACATCCCTATTAATTTGTCATGTTGAGCAGGTGGATGTGGACCCAAGTGCAAGGCAGTCAGGCAGCAAGGAGGCAGAGATGCACAAAAAGGAAGTGTAATGTAATCAAACAAGGTACGAAGCAACTTAAACAAAAACAACAATGTCCCAATACAAACAATAAACCTAACAAACTAACAAAAAAACATAACGTGGCAAAGACAAGACGTGACATAATTACAGGGCGTGGGGAAACAACAAAGGTTTGACAAGGACTGACAGGAAACAGGAGGCTAAATACACAAACACTGATTGACATAAGACACACCTGGACAAGACGCAACTGGCTGAGGGCACTGACTGCTACACATACGAGGAAGGACAAAGAGACTTGAGGGATAAATCAAACAAAAATCAAACTTATCCAACACTTTCATTTGCTAGGCTGAGATTGTGTGAGTCTGCTTATCAATACCTGTACTGCTTGCAAATAACTGACAATATCAAGTGTATGAATGTTTAAGTTTGAGAATCGCTCTTCGAGGTATCAGAGGCATCGACAGCTCAACCAGTATTAATCCCTACACCATTCCAGCAGGGGTAATGGCCTTCATGTCAGCACACACCAGGTGCTGTTTTTGTTGCCTTTGCGTGGATTTCAACATTACTCTTGTTGGGCAAACCTTATATGCAGACATCAGAGTAGTCCGAGATTAGCATTATGCATTATTTCCTCCTTCCCGATGCACATTTTAGAGCGCTCAACTCTCTTAACTCCACTGTATTGTTCACATTTATACCGTTTTAAAGTTGTGTAAATTATATTTATGATACAAAACATCCCATATTAAATCCCATGTCCACCATTTAATGACTGTCAGTGACACACGCCACTTGATACTGCCATGTGCCATGCAGCTGGGGCACATAAATGCTCAAATTTTTCACTGAAATAATTTGATAAAGATTCCAACTAAAGTATTTACAGTTGTTGTAATTTTATGTATTGCATGTTTTGAAATCCGCTACATTGTAGGTAACAAAAAAACTCAAGTTCTGCTTATTTGTAAACAAATAAAGGTTTCATAGTCAAATCACACACATCCTCCCCCCTTTCCTTCCTTGGGCATGGCTAAGATTTTTAAACATAGGCAAAAATGCTTGAGAATGCTTTGTTGATACTCTGTGGCAGTACACAATTACACGCAGTAAAGAAACATTTTTGAAGGCTAACTGAGCCTGGTGACTGCCGCTGCTCTGTTTCCCTCCCTTCTCCGCGGCTTGGGGGGGGGGAGTTAGGTGTCAGTGAGTGTTTGGATGCTGTTTTACGGGTTCTACACTAGCTGATCGTGATCATTATCTTGAAGTTGCTATCATGGAGATAACTACACCGATTGTCCAGGCTGGTTTTGGATGATGACCCACTTCCTTGACGACGTCTTCTTGCAATGCTTCAACTTCCTCAATGGACTTTTGCACTATTCTAGTAATAATGTTTAGTATCATAAACTATGTCAATTGTTGCCAATTCGGCATTTTCATTGCAGCCTGGTCATCCTGGGAGGGGGATTACCACATCTGCGGCCCCTTCTCAATGTGTCTTATTTTTTTACTTGTTTTTTTTAAATTTTATTTTAGTTTTTCCTTGCCCTTTTGTGGTTTGATCAGGGGATGTCGTTACTATTTGTCAACTGTGGGCATGTGAAGCCATTTGAGACTTTTGTGTGATTAAGGGCTATATAAATAAACTTGACTTGACTTGAGATATTTTCCCCATCTTGTGATCAGATCGTGATATGTTTTGTTTTTGTTTTTTTGTTTTTGTTTTTTTTTATTTGCTGATTGTTGAAGGCTTGGGAGCGTCTTCGCAAGATCCTCTCTGCTACTACTATAAATAGTATAATTTGTCAATAAAATTGGTCTAATTACACCTTGGCAGAAGAGCGAATACTCCATCTGCACTCTCTGACAGTGAGAGTTCCATTGCCACCTACTGTAGCGGATGTGCAATTTACTCTTTAGTACAGAAAAAAAAAAAAAAAAAAAAAAAAACTAACTAAACAGATAAATAAATGAATGAATAAATAAATAAAAACATGTTCCTTGAGGTCACTGCACCGAGCCACCCCAGTAGTGCTCGTCCCGCTATTTGAGAAGGACTGTGGTCAAGTGATCCAGAAGAAAGCCATTCATTCCCCAGTGAAAAACATTTAATTAAGTCTGACTTGGAGTTCATCAAAAGTCAACTAAATGTCTCTATTAAGCCTGAATACTACCACTTGACCAATACCGGCCTAACAGTGAGGCGTGCTGCAGAGCTGGACTGGCCATCTGGGATACAGGGCAGATGCCCGGTGGGCCGGCCCCTTTTGGGGCCACTGCTTTTAAACAATTATTTTCCTACATTTTACACCAAGTGACTGGCCAACAATTTAGAGGGCCCAGTCCATTAATCGATTTAGAATGTAGAAAGCAAAGTGGCAGAACTACATATTAGGCAGGAGTCAGGCTGGGCTGGGCCTAAGTTAGAATGCCAGGGCCGATTTTTTTGTGCCAGTCCAGCCCTGACTGTGGGTATATTTTTTAGCGGCAGGAACAGGAAGACTAGACACATTTCAGGGGTAAAAATAAATCCAGGATAGTAAAGATCTACTTTCCAAAAAGACGTCGTAAGGACATGGCCTGGATAACAAATGAGTGGCTTTGTTCAAGTATGTGAACCTCAGAACTGTGAGGCAGAAACGCGAACCTTTAGGACACCGTGCTACCCGTGACTTCAGATTTTATTCAACACTCCTAATATGGGCATACACTGTCCAATTTTAGAAGTGTTGTTTTTAAACTGTAACTCACACTGTATTCATCTGTGCAGATACGTCGCCTTCCTCCAGGTGAGCTGGCTATTGGCTGCCTGTAGGGGCTGCACCTTGATCATGTCAGACAGCACGGGGGGAAAAAAAAAACATGTTAGCCTGCAACATGCATTGGAGGCAAGTGTTTTATTTTTGGAGTAGCCACTGCACCGTGACTCTCTCCTTAAGGCTCCAGTTGACGAGAGGATGAGACGGCCTAGTGGCACTCTGAGCCAGGATTAACAAGCGGAGAGCACTTTGTCCCAACATCCGCTCACCAAAGGTAATGTGTTGCTTGATTGACAAGCTGCTGATATTTCCATGTATCCTTATCTGGCCATGTGCCAAATGTTTTCCTCTAGACGGCGCATTGGACTTGTTAGCAGCATGTGGCTAACTGGAAATTTTAAATGCATGATACATACAATACAGTCAATAAATAAATAAATAAATAAATCATTGTAGGCCTATTGTGTTTCTGCACAATGTGCTGCAATTGAAAATGAGTGAGTCGGAGCACTGATCAAAACATGCACAATTACAAGTGAGATTTTTTTTTAAATAATTTCTATCACACTTGGTATGAAACATTTGAGCGTCTTTATTCCATCTGTAATATTGAGCTGTTGCATCTCCAGGATTAAAGGGTAAAACAATGGTGGCAGTCAGGTATACAGTATGTTCATCAAGATACATCTGATAAAAGAGTTCGGCCTCCATTTTGTTTAATTGCGTTATTTAAAGATGTGTTGGTTGAGGTCATGGCACCGTTTTGTCAGAGATGATCTTACACTTTCCACCTTTGAACTGCTTCGCCGTAAACCAAGACACCCAAGCACAGAGCCTTAAAAAGGGCCGTGTCATATATCAGCCCGCCTCCTTGCCATTGGAGTCGCTTTGACAACCCAAATTTATACTTACTGTAGACCAGTGTTCATTTATAAACTTGAATATGGATTTTATCCTATCCAACTCTTATGCAATGATCATGAAAAAAGACATTTTATGGTTTGTACGTTCACTCAAAGTGTGTGAATGTGACTCCAATAAACTTTCAGAGACACAAGTCGAAGCTTATAGAAGCTCTGAGAGGACTTTGTGCCTGGTATTGATTTCCAACAGACTGATGTTGTTCCTGTGAGTGTAAGACATCATGCAGCAGGTGCTCACTGTCAGAATGTTTGCTCTTATTTCCCTCGGACTAAATTTAGACCGCAGACCCGTTCTAGTGACAACCAAATTTACTATTCGGACTGAAAGCAGGCAATTCCACTCATATTACCACCATGGTACTTTGTAAATAAAAGTAACTCTGATCTGTGGCAAAGTCAGAATTATACAAATTAATTGATTACAAGAGCAACTGGTTGCATGCTACGTTTGCTGCCATTGAATGAAAGCTAATTTTTTTATGAGTACAACAAATGTCTTGCTTTCTTCAGCTAAAAGTTTCCCTCATTGGCTAAAAGTCTGTGCCACTCCTGCATGTGTGCACCACTTTACCCTCTTCCGCATGTGTCGGTTACTTTTATATCATGCCAAGGTCATGCTCGAATTTGACCGCCTCCTTGGGAGACTATTTTCATAAGAAGCTTGTCATCAGTTCAATGCATCCTTGCCATAAGCAACAGCTTTACGTGCCTTTCTATTTCTAATAGTATTGCCTTTGGTAGGAAGGCATCATCTTCAGGACCCAATTAACTCATTCACTGCCAATGACAACTATATACGTCAAAAATCCAAGCAAACAGCCAGTGTTAATTTTGAAAAAATAAAATAAAATAAAATAATAATAATAATAATTAAATTTAAATTTTAATAATTAAAAAATAAATAAAAGAAATTTTAGTTTTAGTTATCGTCTTCTGACTAAATTTCATTAAAGCCTTAGTCATAACTCAGTCACCTGATTGTATTTTAGTTTTAATCCAATTTTAGTCAACAAAACTAAAGAGCAATTTTAGTCGACTAAAATTGACTTTTAGAGGCCGAGACCCAGTATGTGGTCTCAGTAAGACCAAGACCGACCACAAGAACGTCAACGCCCGTGTTGTAGGGTAACGGGAATCCGTTCTACGCACGATGGTTATTAATAACAACAATGATTAATAACTATGAATGAAAACAATGAATAACTAAAACTAAATTCAAATTTCTTGTCAAAATTTCCACTGGCTGTTTGCTTGGATTTTTGACGTCTATAGTCGTCATTGGCAGTGAATGTGTTAAGACCTTCAAAATGTGTAAATGAGTCAGTGATGAGAGCTCCTATTCTAATTTCAGCTACAGATTTAGCTCAGAGACATGAAGCCATCTTATACAGTGTCGGAGCAGGCAAGAAGAATCCAGAGTAGAACACGGTGGACATTAACAAAACATATGCAAACTAAAGCACGACTTGTGCAGTAACACAAATCTGAGAAATCACATGTGATTAAGAAAAAATATATAATTATTTTATTCAATTCCAAGATAAAGGACTGTAGTGTTGATGAATTATGTTCTAATAAACAAAGGAGTGTTTCTGTTCCCAAATTTTTAATAAAACGATAAATAGGTTTGACATGGAATTTTTAACACATTTGAGTGAATTGATATTGTAAATGTTGAAATATATAGACTGTGATCACAAATCCCCCAAATCCGAAATGTCATGTGCCACTTCTCTTTTCTTCAGCCTGAAAAAAAAGAAATACAAAAATCAATCAATCAATCAATCAATCAATCAATCAATCAATCAATCAATCAATCAATCAATCAATCAATCAATCAATCAATCAATCAATCAATATAAATCAATTATTAATGTGGATATAGATGTCAAATATGGTGGCACGGTAGTCGAGTGGTTAGCACGTCCGCTTCCCAGTTCTGAGGTCTCCGGTTCGAGTCCAGGCTCGGACCTTCCTGGGTGGAGTTTGCATGTTCTCCCCGTGCCCGCGTGGGTCTTCTCCGGGTACTCCGGTCTCCTCCCACATTCCAAAGACATGCATGGCAGGTTAATTGGGCGCTCCGAATTGTCCCTAGGTGTGCGTGTGAGTGTGGATGGTTGTTCGTCTCTGTGTGCCCTGCGATTGGGTGGCAACCAGTCCAGGGTGTCCCCCGCCTACTGCCCAGAGCCAGCTGAGATAGGCGCCAGCAGCCCCCGCGACCCTTGTGAGGAATAAGCGGTCAAGTAAATGGATGGATGGATGGATAGATGTCAAATATGTATATGTAAAATGAACTAATTATTGAAAAAAATTAATTAGAAATATTTGACCCAAAGTGTTTTTTGAGTTAAATTAGATTTTGGTTACAAAAAGATGTGTGAAGTTAAACAACAAAATTCTATTAAAAGTATCTTTTTTAGATTATCATAAGATACATTGTGAGCTGACAATGTTCACACAATTTCTAGAAAATTTCAGGAATGGGCAACTTATTTATTTGGTTTTCATCATTTTAAATGTCCTCTATTTGCTGTGGATTGAAAACAAACAAAATCAAGCTTGTGACCAAAGGCATGACCAAACATTTAAATTCTTTAATCTTGATTTCTCTGTAGCCTTTTTCATTTTTGTTTTGGAGGGTTATTCTCTTCAGTCAGTTTGCAGGGTTGAATGCATGCTCTATAGGGTTTAAGTCTGGAGAAACTTGACACTTCTTGCCCCTGATGAACTTCTTTGGTGTTTTGTTACCCTCTTTGGGGTCATTCACTTGCTATGTGGCTGGCGAATAATTTTCTAAAGGAGCCTGACAAGAAACTATTGCAGTTGCAAATCTCAATTTTGTTCAAGTATTGATTTTACACATCTATTTAAAGAAGTAATATTGTATTTTGTTGATACATTGGGGGATATACAATATGTTGCTATTTTTTTAGAATAAAAGTAATGTTGAACAAAATTACATGCACCCAAATTATAATTACATACAGTTTCTACATGAACATTATGTCACCATTTAATCAAAATTAGCAGAAAACATATCTGCATCAATTTTTCTGACATTTTGAGGGATAAATGAACTCTTTTAACTGTTCTTAGTTGGGAGTCCCAAATCATTATCTGGACCTTTTTCCTTTGAGCGTTCAGGAAATGTCACTAAAAGAATGTCACTAACATGGGGACATAAGTTGTCCCTTGAGACAAGCTCTTGCTCGTGCTCTCTTATACACTCACGTGCGCATATGCAAGCAAAACAAAATAGAAGCACACATTCACAAAACGCCTCCGAGCAGAAATTAATTTATGATTACTCTTCATTTCTGTTGTATTGGGATGGGTGGAGGTTAATTACCATAAGAATATACAATAAACAGAACTTCCATAAAATATTCACAGCACGTCACTTTTTACACAATATTTTATGTTACAGCCTAATTTCAAAATGGAATACAGTGGACACCCACTATTTATAGAGAATAAGCGGCCTGTGACAAGCAAAAATCTGTGTATAACTGAAGCCCATTGAAATGCATTGGAATTTTCTTAAAACCTCCAAAATTCTTCAAAAATTGTGCTACCAACACGTGCTTTCCATGCAAAACGGGGTTGGGAAAAGTACAGAGACATCCTGGATGAAAACCTGCACCAGAGCACTCCTGACCTCTGACTTGGGTGAAGGTTTATTTGCAGGATGGCCCTTAACACACAGCCAGTACAAAATGTGCCAAGCTTGGGGCATAAATCATTCAGAAATACTTGAGGAACATCAACAATATGCTGTGAATAATTAAGTATATTATGATTTCTTCTCGTTTTTTTTGTTTTTTTTAATTTTATTTTAATGCATTTGTTCCATTATAGGGTGCTGTGTATAGAATTTTGGAATACGGTGAAGTGGTGGGTATACTTTCTAAATACACTTTATATTTATTGGAGAATTAATAGCCTTGAATTAAAAATAACAAAACTTAAAAAAGTTACATCTTTCTATTTCTGTTCTCCAGGGGATACAAAACAGACATTTCTGATCTGAGGCTGATTGTAATTAGAATTTTTTTTTGTGGAAACAAGGTCAGTTGTTTGATATGTGTATCTCTTCCAGGGCTGGACATGCTGATGGAAGTAAGCAACAGGTTTGAGTCTGGTCTTTCCCAGCAATTTCCACCACCCTTACTGCCAAAACCTGCCAAAGACAATGTGAGGCTTCAGAAACTAAAGAAAAAGAGAGTCAAGAAAAAGGGTAGTCTCTCTCAGACACCCATCCCATTTCGGTCCTGCTTGTCACCTGTCAATGAAGCCAGCACAGATCTGGAGCATAGTGACCTGTCCAGCCCACCAAAGACACCTGATTCAGCCTGCACTGTGCAATCCTTGTGGTCCACTTTACCACTGGACTCCTTCGATCAGTCTATATCTGCAATTCCCCTCATTGAAAGCAGCTCCTACAAGCAAATTGATGGCGTTCTCCCACAGACGTACAAACGGCCGATCAAGACTTCTGAAGAGCAGGTAGCACCACTATATGAATGCTCTGCATTCTTATTTGATGAATTGACTCCTGGCTTGACGCAGCCTATAAATCCAACGGCCGTACCTAGAACGGAGCCGGTTCCGTCATCCTCACTTCAAGGTGCTTTCAATTCAGTGTCACCAAATTCCCTTAGGTCAATCACAACAGTCCATCCTGTCACCGTGTCTGAGCCCAATCCTAAAATATCAACTCATAACTCGACACGATCTTCAGCCATCCTCAACTATGGCCCAGACCCAACACCTTCTCAAGTTGCAGATCTGCCTCCTGTTCCTCCTGTGCTGTTATCTGTTTCAAACACACAAAAATCCAATTTTATTCCCAACCATATCGAAGCAAACACCATTTCAAGAGAGCGCACTCTACTCCATACGTCAACATCTTGGACTCCCAGACCTGTCAGTAATGGTAACTTGGTAAGGCAGTTATCCGAAGAGAGTAGGTGTGATGGCCACAAAAAATCAATGTATACATCAAAAGCAACATTAAATGAGATCTCTAAGCCTTCTACCAATCCAGACCTCACAGCGACCAACCCAACCTGCAAAGAAGCGTCATTAGCAGTTACATACATGGAGAAAAAAGCTGCGGAGGAAACGAAAGATCTGAAACAAGCTGTGCCCACAATCTTATGGGGAAAACCCAAGACTGCATCTTGCACACAGTCAAGAGTAACCGCTCCCTCTTGTGAAATATCTCAAACGGATCCTCGATTGTCTATAATAAGTACAGATTTGAAGTCCTGTCAAAATGGATTTACGCCCTCAGTTTCCGCCGAGCCTCGTCACAGTAAAATGTGGGCTGCTAAAAAAGAAGTACAGCAGAATGTTCATGAAGGAAGTGTAATCCGAAATACCTGCAGGAGTACTCTGAATTTAAGCATTCCCAATGACACTGCCGTTTCTAGAGAGATTTCAACATTAAATGCTATTATGCCTGACTCTGCCCTTCAAGAATCTGTCCCAAAACTGAAAAAAGACCACATTTTAGAAAGAGAAGCTGCACATTTACCAAAAGTCCCATCATTTCTCTGCACTGCACCAAAGACTCAAACAGCACTGATTTATCCGCAAGAATCCACAAGCTTGAGACACATGCCGCCAACCTTTCAACGGCCAGTTGCCGAGGCGCGCAAGTCTTTGTCATCACTACTGGAGAATCAAATATCATTGGCCGGCACCAAATCAAGAGCACAATCAACATATTATGGACTTACTCCTCTTCAATATGCTGCTCATGGCGGGATTCGAACTCTAACATCGTATCAAAGCCTTGTCTGTCGCACAATTGAACTGACCTCTTTCACTACAACGCAGGAGGATGACGTTGGTGTCTCAAAATTTGATTCCACAAAACAACTTAATGGACATCAAAGGCTATCATCGTTGGAGAGTGCATCTGCAAATACTGTGCAACCACTTTCAACGCCAAGGGAACCAAAACACCAAACAGTGCGGACTGTCAAAAATAGCAATGATGTATTTGAGAAACGTCATGAAGTCAAAACTCAGCATGAGGAAACCCCTTCATTTCAAACATCTAGTTTGGAAAAAATAAGACCTGAGCTTCCCCTTGGTTTGGTACAGAAACGTATGTGTCAGTCCACAGTTGATGTATCTACACGAAAGGCATCATACTCTGAGGTCCCAATGCCAATTCCTAAAGCAGGTGAGGTACACACACCGACTGTAACAATGTTTCCTACAGAGGCAGTTTTAACTATGAGCCCATGCCCAAATAATAGCAACACTTTCTTTAATGCAATCCCAAAGCTGGTGGAGCAAGATTCAACCAAGGAAACACAGTGTATTGTAAAAGTGATCGATGCTGAGAAATGTGTGGAAAAGGATAAAAAACAGACCAATATATATAATTTACCAAATACTAAGCCTTTCATCAAAATGGATAACAAAGCTTCACATGGCCAAAGACAGCAGTTTAAACAGCAAATGAAAGAAAGACCTGAATTGATTCTACACACTAATGTTAACACTGATGCCATTCTACTCTCTAACAAAATCCCTGAAAAGGCGACCAGAGGCTGCCAATTTGACACTGAAATTAAAAACCCAACTATAGTTACTACAGAATCAACACTTCGACATGAGCCTTTAACAGTGTTTGCAAGTTGTGCACACAATCACAGACTCAGTGAGACAGTAAGTCACAAAATAGATTTCTTAGGAGATGCTTGTGCTTTGAAAACATGCACTAGCCTTGTAAATACTTTATCAACCAATAACCCGATGCTAGATACCAAGCTCCATGACATACCAGTAATTACAACCAAATCTCATAACATATTCCCTTTCGAGAGAGACCACCAACCAAATATAGAAACCGTAATGCTCCACAAAACAACCGGCAATGGCGTTCCAGCCTCCAGATTGCAAGGTAAAGATAGTCATAAAGAAAACTGCAACGGGCCACAAGAAATTCGAGCATCTATAACAATTCAAAATGAAAATATTATCGACCCGAGCAAAGAAAATATGAAAGTCCGAGCACACAATTCTGATGTGCCTTCTCTGTCAACCAACGGCATTGGTTTTGTGGCTGAAAAATTACCAGGAGAGTCTCCTGCCATATCTGTAACAGTGAGAAATGAAAAGGCAAAATTTACTGATACAAAGTATAGCTCTAATATTTCAAATGGGCTTGACTGTATTGATAAACAATCCAACTCACAATTGGTAGGATCACATGCGTTAAGCAAGACAACCAAAAACATAGCTTCCCCTCTGGAATTTGGTGATCTTAAGAAAAACCTAAACCAAAGAGTTGTTCCAGAAACTACTAAGTCAAACCAACCGAACATTGATGGAAATCTCCCTGCCATTGAGTGTAAACCATCATGTAATACACCCACCATCCAACGTAATGTGCCCTCAAGCCCTAGAATGAGGCGTGTCACTCAAAAGAGTCCCGAGCTTAGAACACCAGTAACAACAACAAAACCAGCTGTTAAAACAGCTGATAACATTCAAAATGGACCTCTTTTCACACCATATAAAGAGACTCTAATTCAAAATCCTGTGAAAAGGGTTTTAAATTCTAATGACTGTGTGACTGTAAACATGCTGCATAACAATGCGGAGCAAAGTCTAAACCCAACGTCTGATGAAAAAGCTCACAATTCTGGAAATTTCTCAGGCATTCAGACTACAGCAGAAAAAATGAGGCACTTTGCCAAAGAAGCAAGTACAGCTGTTGAACCTGACATTCATAATGTAAATATTAAAAACTTCTCACATAATGCTGTAAATATACAAACTGCTACTAAAGTCACCCAGTCTGTTCCTTGCCCACTAAGCCCAACAATGCAAGCAAAATCTTTGGTTGTCCCACGAGCTGCTTTTTTAGAAGAACCAAGACTTTGTAATACACCAACACTGCCATTTAATTCAATTTTACGCCAGTCCTGTCATACTCCTGTGAAAAATAGCCCTTCCCCAGCACCTGTGCAAAATGAGACCATTTCTTTAAATAGCACTGCTCAGGTCTCTATTAAACCAGATTCCCAATCAAAAACTATTCAAACAAAGTTCGGAATAAACATGGAAACCAAAAGCAGCCCTCCTCTCCATCATTTGACTGGCAGTTTAAACACACATCCATCCAAGCAGGTTGAAATACGCCCTTCTTCTGCCACTATAGAAAGAAAACCTTCTGGCGTAGACTCCCACAATCCAGTCCATACAAACCTTTCTGCCAGTAAGGACCAGCATTTGACAGAGCAGCCAGTTGAGAGCATTTCCCCTACAAAGCCAGCGACAGATACTGTCATGAAATCATCCATAGTTAAAGCTGCTGTCATTGATTGTCCCACTCCTGCCTCTTTGCCTCAGGCCTCAGTATCAGTCTCAACTCCATCCCCAAACAAAGGAACGTCACCGCAATCTCAGCAAACCACTGGACTCAAAGACAAGGATGTTTTGAAGGTGAAGGACACACAAGGCATGTTGGAGAGACCAGAAGTCGAACCCTCCATGAAGTCAGTGACATCACCTGCATCTTCAATTGCTGAGAAAAAGACAGTTCAACCAGGAACATCTCCCTTACCTACCGAGCCAAAGGCAGCCCAAAAACCAAAAGGCCTTAAGGCTAAACTCAGCGGATGGACACGCCTCAAAAAACACATGATAGTTGAACCAGAGGAACCTGCCTTTCCAGAGCCACTGGCCAAATCTCAGGATGAGGCCAGTGACAACGACAAAGCAGATGAAATTAAGCAGCAGTTGTCAGTAGACCAATGTGATAATGAAGACTTGGTCAATAACCAGGTGAGTCCCAGGGCGCTAAGGATGTGGGATGCCCTTCTCTTCCAGATGTTCTCCACCAAAGATCGAATCATGCAACAGATCAACTCCACCAAAAAGGATACCGAAAAGAAAAAGGCCTCCAAAAACATCCAGGCAGAGGTTCCATCCTTTGTCAATCGCCTACCGGTTTTGCTGTACAGTCCTCGGTTTGATGCGAGGAAATTGAAAGAGGCAGCAGAGAAGCCTCTGACAAAAATAGCAACAGTGTTTGAAAGGGGACTGATGAAACGAAAAACTCAGGAGGATGATTGCAAGGACTTTAATAGGATAGCTAGAGGATTTGGACCGAATTAAAAGATTAGTGGTTCAGATAATGGATGGATGGAGGGATAAACAAAAGAAATATAACTTGGACAGTTTTATCTGGGGTTGTTTCATTATATTAAAACAGGAATCTTTTGAAATGTTATAATGAATTTATAGCCAAGTTCAATTAGTTGTACTAATCGTTGTGCGACTATATTATTTGCCTAGCTACATCTTTGTATTTAGAGGTGCTAACTACTGACTTCTAAACCACTGCAGTAAATTTGGATTTACATTCCTAATTCAACTAAGATGATGCATTTTTAATTGAATATTGGACAAAACAGTTCTGAAAGTTGGGCTTCGGGGGAAATGTGTACGTCATTCAGTGTTTGGCCAATCAAAGAAGCCATGAAAACAAAGTGGAGATGATATGAGTTGTGTTATCTAAATGTTTCAAATGAAACTGTGAATCAGATGAAAGCATTGCCTGTTTTTGTGGGACTGTAACAATGCAAACAGCAATAAGACTGAGTTGAAGTGGAAATGTGGAAGTTAATGATGATGTTTTGCTGGTTGTGTCTTCTGTATGCAGATTAATAATAAAAAGGAAGTGAAGAAAATGCATTACATATTAGAGTCACATTTCACAACTTAGAGGTCATTTCTGCTGTGATAGCAATAATATACAGTAGCAGTACATGTTTTGACTATGAATGTCCCCCATACTGTCTTAAAATGCAAAAAAAAACAAAAAAAAACAAAACAAAACTTTAATCATGTGGGAGTTCATTTGTGATGTTAAGTTATCCCAATATACTATCTTGAATTTCATTTATTACACTAAGTTTGAATTTGAAGTTTTTCTTTCATTTCTTGAGTTTTTTTTTTTTTTTTTTTTTACATTTTTAGTGTGTAATTACAATTCAGCAAATGTCAACTGTGAAGTGATACATGGCTGCAAATAATTTGTGCCTGTAAGAAAAAAAAATAGTAAATGTGAATCTGTTCTTTTTCTGCCAACTCTAAGAAAAATCCAGGCTTGGCCTCAATGAACACAAACACTTAAGTTGGTTTAACATTACACGAACATATGAACCAGGTGTGTCCAAACTCTTTCTTTCAAGGGCCGCATACTGACAAATGGAAGGATGCAAGGGTTGCCTTGAAATTGTTTGGCTTTAATTTCTTAAACATATCAATATCAATGAAGTAAGCAATTACGGTATATATTGTTTATATTTTCTGCAGTTATTATTATTATTTATTTATTTATTTTCAAAGACTGCTACATAATGGCATCCTCCGTCCTTTTATTTATTTATTTTTTTAACTACTGTTGTGTTAAATGCCATTTTTTGTAGATGTCACGGGCCACTGAAAAATGAATGGTGGGCCACAAATGGCCCTCATTCCATAGTTTGGACACCTGACATACACTATTATAAAACCCCTATCTATCCAGCCGTAATCAAACAAAATACAATCTTGTGAACCTGGCTGACACAAACAAACAAACAAACAAACAAACAAACAAACAAACAAACAAACAAACAAACAAACAAACAAACAAACAAACAAACAAACCAAAACAAAACATGAGTTGAATTCAACATTTAGC
Organism: Festucalex cinctus; assembly: GCF_051991245.1. Classification (NCBI taxonomy): domain Eukaryota; kingdom Metazoa; phylum Chordata; class Actinopteri; order Syngnathiformes; family Syngnathidae; genus Festucalex; species Festucalex cinctus. The sequence continues at coordinate 14,777,074 of NC_135414.1, read as the reverse complement.
TGCTTTCAAATGAATTCTAATGCCAAGTACAATATGTCCTTCCACTGAAAGAGCCTGTGAGTGTGCGACTTGACGTTCCAATTACAGTATCCCAAAAATAAATGAAAAATGACAACCAGAACCTGCATAGCAGAGAGGGCGGTTGACCCCAAGGCAAGTTGAGGCCACTAAGTACTGTAATAGCTTGTGTTGGGAAACCAAGGTATGACTAAGGATTGTAGTAGTAGGGGGTTCCATTAATGTGACTTGGCCATATAAAAATGCAAATTTAAGACTTAAAACAACAGATTTGCCAATCATAGGTATCCGTTATGTTTCTGTTTTTTGTTACACTTTTACAGTTGGACTTAAAATACTCCCTGGCTGCCCTCCCTACAAGTGAGTTTATTTCAAGTTACTGATTCCATGACTCATACAGTCTTAGAATACACCTTTTGAGAATACCATTGGAGTGGCACACTTGACAGCTCACTTAACACCACAGGTAGGTGTCAAAAACACTTTGGAATTGAAAATTCATTCCCATGCTTGACCTTAGTTTATGTACATTGCACCTTGAGTAAGAAGACGAAAACGTTGCGACTTTTTCTATTTATATGGTAGTTGTTGAGCATCAAGCTTACCTGTCCAGTTTGTATCATCACTACAGCCGTCCTCATCAGAAACCTTCTCATACTTGCCATAAGCCATCACAACAAACTTAGACTTTTTACCAGATGAGCATTCCTAAGGTTCATTACAAAGAGAAAGGAAAAACACTAATTACACTTTTATTTATGTTCTAATTCATAAATAATAAATATCAGTTTGAAATGCACATGAACTTCAGTTGTATAATACTTCATTTGCGTCATTTTTAGGATATTTAATGGCACTGAAGATTTGTTGCTGCCCCTCAGTAAAGAAGTTGTATAGAATATTTGGCCAACAATGTAACATATTACAACATTACATCCCCCCAAAAAAAGAAAAAGAAAAGAAAAACCCCTTGTTATCTCTCCCAGAAGAAGTAGGGGAAATGTCAATGAAGCTCTCCCACACATTTTTCTTGTTTAAAACATCACCAGGTTTTATTTCCTTGAAATAAAAAAAGAAGAGTGAAAATCTTTGAAACTAAATGTACAAATCGAAGTACTGTATAGCATAAATACAACTATGACTACAACTAATCGTGTAAGAAGAAACAAAAACAAACATCATCTGGAAATAACCTTTTGCTATTATGACCCTCACTCCCACTCTTGCTAGGTTTGTGAGGCATATCTGTCTTAATTGCATTCCCTGGCGAAATACAGGGTGTCCATAAAGTCTCTTTACAGTTTAATAAAACATCGCCATAAATTGATGCCAACAAACAGAGGTGGCAACTCAAGGTCCAGAAATAAAAAATCCTGTCATATTGTGGCTTTAACCCTTAGCTAGCAAGCTAGCTAGCAGGTAAACAAGCACCCGGAGAGCTAGCTAGGCAGCTTGCTAGCTTGCAACTGGGGCTAAAGCCTAAAGGCCTCATTATACTTCTGCGTCAGGCTACTGCGTAGGCGTTAAGGCGGCGCTCCGCCCGTGCGTTTGCTTTCATACACAATACACATCACAACACATATCAGGTTCTGCTGCCGTTTCACTCCAAGTCGGGGTGTCGCTACGGCTGCTAATGGATAGGACTTCACAGAGTGGAGATTCCTCTGCATTTTATGACCAATTCAGGAAGTCATTTTAATTTCAGGAACAAGAAAAAATTCAGAGGGGAGAGTTTGCTCATCACTTTTATTTATTGCCAATTTGCAAACGCTCTTTTCACACTTGTATTCGTCACAAAAGTCAAAGGTCACACAATCGTAACAAAGACCTGTCAAGTTCAATGGAGTATATGCCATGGCAGAGGCGGGACTGTTTTTGCACATCAGTTTGGTTCCGGTTCGGTTTGCGACGTGTGGGCTGCGTAAAAATACTTGTGGTTCCGACAAACTGATGTGCAAAATCACGTCCTGCCTCTTCCGTGGCATATACCCCATGATGCATACGACTAAAGCAGCCCTCTAGTATTCTATTATTTTGTAAAGAGACTTTTAACTTACCTTTGGTGATGTGTTTGAGAGAGCATTTTGGTTCCACGCCACTCCAGCCTCAAAAAGACTCTTTTTGTGGCCAAGGGGACTTATCACATCCACCAGGACTGGACTTGTTGTTTTGCATTCCTTTGTGGAAACCTGTGAAGAATTAATTTAAAAAAAAAGAAAAAAAAAGTGGGACATCACACAGTCAAGCATATTGTAATAGATTATATGAAAACAAACATCTAAAGTTGGTGTCAGTCTATTTACACTCTTGGCAATTGTTTACCTCAAGAGCATGTGTGTACTGCTGCAGTTTCTTGTCAATCTTGGAAATACAAAGTGGTTGTGGAATCTTCTTCTTGATGTTGGCGCTACAGAAAGAGGAAACATCAAGCTTTGTTTTATTTAAACATCAAATAATGACATTACACGATTAAAACACTGAGTAGCGCAGATTTGCGAAGGTGCGCGCAAGTGTTTTTTGGCAGGTTTCCTTCGGTATTGCAAAGCCTCTTGCCCCACTCTCTCAAACATTTTTTGTTGTCATGGTCAAATTTCGAAAAAAAAAAAAAAAAAAAAAAAAGGCTTTCAGTGAGGCAGGCCTCACCTTGTTTTTCTTTTTGTTTTGTTTTTTATCTGCAGGTTTATGCGATCAGCAAAACTACAGCAAATGTAACACAAATTTAAAATACATTAGCATGACTATGACGCCTCTTGGTGCATCTCTGAAGTCAATTTTAGTGCCACCTCAATGCTGTTAGTACATATGAAGTAGACTGAACAAACTATACCAATTTAGACAAAAAATAAAAAATAAAATAACCCCACTGCACTGACGCAGACTCGAGTGCTTGCCATGCTGAGGAGCTTCATCCAACGCGGCCAGGACTACAAACGTGCTCCAAAGCTGTGATTAATCCAAAGAATGTGAGAAACGTGAGTGGGCTCATCAGAACGTGATGGATCGAGAGGAAAGCATCCATGGTTAAACTGCAGGCTAACCGTATAGGACCTTTGAGCCTCTGGGTTTTATCAATCTTCACGGTCCGTCACAGATGCTGTGTTGTTTATGCTATGCTATGTTATGTTGTGCTGTGATGCTGACTGTTAGAAAACTAGACTTGAATCTGGGAAAAAAATAAATCAAATAAAAATCGACAAAATCCCATGGCACACTACCTTTCAGGCAAACTTTACCGGAAGGACAGTGTGTGGAATCGATCACGAGATGTTCCATTTTTATTTAATTTCCCTGTTAGAGTAAACGAAGTTTTGTGTTGGTTCGCATGAATTCCATTAAATTCCCATTTAGTCACACTGATTTCCAGAAACGTATGTTTTCCAACCTGCCAGGGATTTTCACGCTGTAGGATTACACAGGACCCACCTCTTTCTCAGTGATTCTGTTCGCTCTGTGATCTGGAGGATTGTGACAAAAGACAATTAATAGGTACCGTACAGCAACACTATCACGTAATATTAAGTGGAAGTGTTTTGTGAAAATTAGGACAATAGAACAATAACAGAAGCACGAAGTGGTAACATAGATGTGCAAACTTGAACTGGTGAAGACATTTGATGCCAACTCACCACACATTTACCATCTGTTGGTATTCTGCACTTCGCTTCATCCTGTACAGAGACACAGTGTGCTGAGATGCATGTCAATGCTCAGCTCTATTACAGTATTTGTCTTTGTTATGGCAACAAATCAGCTGGTGCCTATGTGTCTATACTGTACTGTACACTACAGATACTTTGTTGTTGCTGCACATTTTGACTTTTTTTTAAAATAGCATTTATAGTATTATTTTAATAATTACCAAGTTGTCATTATCAGCATAACACTCCTTGACTTAGCTGAAGTGCATCTAAGGTGAACACCACACTTCAGGCCATCGCTCAGATTTTTTATTTTTTTTTAATTGGATTTAGGACTTTTTGTATGAATGTGCATACGCTCGTGCTAATCCTGAAATTTCATTGCAGCTATTGTGCCAAAATATACGTGTAGGCTATTTATAACTTTGTTTATAACTACGCTGCGTTTATTAAATTAAAAAATAAATAAATAAATAAATAAATAAATAAATAAATAAATAAAATAAAATAAAGCAAGATACTCTAGTCTATTATCACCATGCTAACCGAAAGGTTTGGTGATGTGCAATGCTATTTTTCTGCCAGACATGAAATGATTGGGAAATAACATTGGTCTCAACCAGCATTTGATATTAAACAGATTTCTATTACAGATCTGTTATATGTTTATATTTGCTGATTAATCTAAATTAGGAAAGAGTGTTTCCAATTCCGATTATGGACGATCCAACATCTGGGTTCACTAAGGAACATGTTTACAAGATTCTGTTTCACTTAAACACATGAGGCCCTTTCATCTGAACAAACTGTTTAGCAGGATGTTTGTGCAATTAAAGATGCTGTCATGTACCTGGAGGGTGACATCATTATCCCAAAACATTAGAAAGAGTTCTTTTGAAAAATCAGGTCATTTATACCAATCCACCATCTTTATGAGGAAGTAGAAGGGACTTACTGGGTAAAACTGAATGAGGAGTTTCTGTTAAGAGAAACATGAGGGAGATATTTTGTGACAGTTAACATGAACATGGACAGCAATAATTTATTACATTAAGTTACATATACTAAGATGTATTACACATGACAAAAATCATTTATACTACTAGCAATTGAGTTCTTAAAAATGTACCCAACAGAAAAAACCATACTGTTGGTCCTGCTTAATTTGATAATTTAATTGATCTGGAACATAATTTTCCAACCAAAATCTTTATGTATTGCATGGCAATCAATCAGCCATAGTGTCTGACACATATAAGTGAATTCATCAAGTCACAGTGACAAGGAAAATCATTTTATGGCGTACTTCCATTCACACTTTTTCACACAAACACGGGAGTCGCCCCCTGCTGTTCAAAGAAGAAGTTACATTTGAGATCTCAGATTGGTGGCTTATCCAGTTCTAAGGCGGGACAGGATGCTGAAACCTATAATGACATTAGCCTTACTATGGACTAATAATTTGTGTCCCAACACAAAGATGTCTGATTGAAGTAAAGCGAATCACCTCCCACTCAGTCGGATTGTTTAATTGCTAGTGGCCAATAAATTGCCACCAGGACCTCAACCTTGATTTATCTTTGAATGTCTCTTGGTATCGTCATTATACATTTTTTTTTTCTCTTATCCATACCTTGAATGTTGGGCTCATGGCTCCATAGCAGTTTAACGTCTCATCTTCTTCACTGCTGTAAACAGAAAGGCCAGACCGCCTGTTTTTATCTTCATCACTCTTGCATCCTTTCCCCTTTGGCCTCTACAACAAAAAATAAATAAATATTCAAAAGCTTAATATATTATGTGTTCATGTTTTTCCTCTGCCATTATTTTCACAGTCTCACTGACTTTTTTTTTTTTTTTTTTTTAGGGGAAAAAAAACCCCCAAATCATTTGCGTCCTCTGCCCATTCACTTTGCCCATCACCACACATGGCAGATATCCAATGTTGTGTTGCACACCTTTGTACGTACCATTTGCTTCAAACTGTGTTCACGTTTTACAATGTGATTCCACACTTGGCGCTAAGCCCTAATGAACTTTTGCCAAGTCACATTCCTCATTTATTCAACTTCTATACCAGAGGGGCATTCTTCTGATTTAGTGCTCTTGATTTAAAGCCAAATCAAGTGAACTACGAAGCCGACATGTAGCTGGATAACAAGAATAAGCACATGTTGTTCAATTTATGAGGAGAGTTTATGAGGAGTAAAGTATGTACGCCATATATGTAAAGAGTGTGCATTTCAAACTGACTATTAAGCTAACTAACAGGCATAGAGAATCTTTTGGCCTCATTTTGAACATGTATGGACCATTTACAGAGGATTTGCCACAAAACAGAATCATTGCAAAAGTTAAGGGAGCAATAAGAAGAAGAAGAATACCCCTCTAGTACCATGCTGGTAATGACATTAAATGAAATGTATGGTGAATAGCAACTAAAATCTACATGAGTCTCTCAGTGCTTGGACTATTGAAATTTTTAAGTAACATAAGCACTAGTCACATTTGTAGTCAAGTGATATTTAAAAACGGACCTCTTCTGCCAGCTTCTGGCTTCCCTCAAACCCGGCAAGCCTTTCCTTCGTCCCTTCAGGGACGAAGTTGAGTTCCTCTTGATCATCTTCATATGTGGGTCTATTACTGCTATTGTCTGATCTCTGCTCTTTCTGCAAAATCTGTTGCACATCTTCTTCCTCTTGCTTCACCATGCACACCCCTTTACTGTTAAGAAAAAACAAAATGATATCATTTACATACGTTAAATGGACTTTTCACATTACTGTCTCAAGCTACTCGAAGCATGCAAGGTGACTTATATGTTTCATATTTATAAATATTGAAGGGTATCCATAATTTTTTGTTCATAATTAGGTATTTTTTTTGGATGCATTCCAGGTAGTTAGACCATAAGTTAATTGATAATGCTTGATTGTGTATGTCACCGACAACTTTACACTGTGGAAAAAATAAATAAATAAACATGTTTAAAAAAACAACAACTGAATTGACGGTAGCTGGGGCGCCAAAAAATGCAGTGAAATAACAGAAACATATTCTTACTTATTTCACATAAAAATACTGTTGTTTTTCCATGATTAAAATACAGTTTGCAGTTGTAATTTAAACAAGATTTTGCTTTATTTTCAGGTTGTTTTTAATATTTACCGTAATTAGAAACATTTTCACACAATTCATTTATATAGCATTTTTCCACCTTAACGAGCCTCTCAAACTGCTTTACACTGACTACTCATTCATTCCTCTTCTGATGACACAGCATTAGGAGTTCAGTATATTGCTCAAGGATACTTCAACATGTTCACCAAGGGGATTGAACCCGCAACCTCAGAGATAAGAGATGACCACTGTAGACAGTGCTAAGGCCCGAAAGCAAAGGCAGCATCTGTAAGTCCAATTCTTTGCTTTGCATATTATTCAGCCTCTCAAGCTCCCCCCCCCCCCCCCCCCCTTTCTCTGTCTCATTAGATGTCCTTTCAAAAACAAATGTTAAGAAAATGTCAATGAATGTGACCATCTAGGACATTATAGTTGTCGTTAATTTCAATTTAAAAAACATTAATCAATGAACAAATAACTTAACGTATAATAATAATTATTATTTACTATTTAATTTTTCAGTAATTTTAAATGTTTTTCCCCTTTTTTCAGTTTTATAGTTGCATTTATAGGTTATTCCTTAAATAACAGACAAATATTTGTGAAATTAAGATTCATTTTTTAACATATTTTATTTTAACAATAAATATATGTATTTCTAATGCAGTTTTTTGGGGGGTTGGTGGGTAAAGTAACAGAAATATTGTGTGTTTTCAAGGTTGCAGTGATTTCATGTTATTTTACATTCAGTATATAAGCTCACGGTCTATTTTTGAAAATTAAAAAAAAATAATAATTACAGTGTACCCCTTGAGCATGTGAGTGATTAAAAAGACTACTAGTTGCTCTAGCAAGTTTGTGAGAATTTGGTGTAATTTAGTTTCCTCAATGTGAAATCTCCACGAAAAAAAAAATAAAAAAAATCCTTATATTTGTCAAAAGTCAAGAAGGGCAATCACTTCTGTTATAAAAAAATATTTTTGGCCTGTGTTCCCCACACAAACAAAATCCATGCATAGCAGAAGCAGAGGAATACTTTCAGCTATTGCACAAGTACTTTTACATCGTAACCGAAGCTAAAGCAGATAATGAATGTCGAGCACATTGTAACCTCATCCTTGCAGACGCCATGTGGGGTATTGTTTCGGCTGGTGAGTCGGTGGCCTGCTGTTGTCTTGGATCATTCGACAGAAACACTTTAGAGCAGGAAGGTTGCTTTACTTCTTTTTTCTAAAAAGAAAGAAAAAGGCAGTTTAATGTGAGTTCAGTCAAACATACATTGCAAAGTCAAGTCAGGCAAATCTGGAATGCTGTTGAATGGTTGACTTTTTATAAGTGATCAGTGGAAGAGAGGTGAAGAAGACGTGACAGGCAGGAAGAAATCGGAAGGGGTGATCTGTGAGAACATCGACAGAGAAAGGGAATGTTAAGTGAACTCAGACATTTTGTATGATTTGGAGATGGCAGCAAATGACCAGAAGACCCCAGAAAGCAATTGTATTGGCAGGGATAGAGATGCCTGAATTTTCTTTGGTACAGATGAGAATGGAAACATGACATAAACTGGAAGGTTTGGAGACAACGCTTAGAGGCCAGACTGGGATGGTTGCGGCATGTGTAGAGCACGGACACTCGATATATCGGCAGAAGGATGCTGGAAATGTTGACTCGATGTAAGAGGAAAAAAGGAAGACCCAAGAGAAGATTTATGGATGTGGTCAGAGAAGACTTGCCAGTAGCTAGGCAGAAGATGCATAAGACAAGGAAATCTGGAGGAGGATGAGTTGCTATGGTGAGCCCATAATAACAAAAAAGCCGAATGTCAAAGAAGACATTTGACTCAGTAGGGCAGCCTACCCCCAGTGTAGGACTTTTTTGCAGGGTGTGACTCCTTTGTTTTGGCTGCCATCCCTTCTGTTCTTCATCATCTTCTTTTTTCCTCTCATCATTTCTACCTGCTTCCCACTGCATTGATAAAGCTTCTTGTTTCTTGACCCTGAAGTGCTGAAGATCATTACGGTTCTCCAACCTGTGGCTCCAGTCACTGAATCCCTCGTCCTCTTCCTGAACGAAACAGCAACTCGGCTTCATTTCTTCGTCCGACCTGCGGAACAGCAGTGAAAAAGAAATTCACTGAAATTGGACATGAGTTGTAGAAATATTTGCGCTGATTTCAAAACGCTGATGCTCTTAATTAAAACACGAAATAACTTGGGGCTTTCCTGATCAAGCTAGAGTAGTAAGCCAACTTTGCAGCAAATGTCTGGGCTTGAGAAGTGGTCAGATATTGTTGCCATGCTTGATTGTGAAATTTCATCTTGGAACGACGCCACTGGTATTCAAGTTTCCTACAGCTCATTCTGAGAATAATTAGGTCATCATTTAGCTAGGACGCAGGATTTTTCAGAGATCCCCACTGAGTCTTTACTGGGGCAACCAAATCCAAGTGTTCCTGCATAGAATAACCAACATTTTCTGTCATCCACCGAAGAGCGATGACTAAAAACCAAATCAATCAAAGCAGTATCAAGCTATTAAGCCTCAAGCATTTAATGCTCCAGGCCCTACTGCATGACCTAAAAAATGTCTGAGGTACGAAAAGGTTTAGATGAAACATCCATCCATCCATCCATCCATCCATCCATCCAGTCGGGCACCATGCACTGCTGTTATGATCCCAGGATCGAGGAAGCGCCAAGTTTACACCAGCCTTCCATTTACGTTATTTGCGTCACTCAAACTCCATGTGGCTATTTGCGCTGGCGTTAGCGAATTAGTCGCTGTATATCAATGAGTCTCATTTGCATTGGGGTGGGCACATTTTGCACCAAATGTATGCAAATTACCTAATTTACATACGCGCAAATACTGCCAGCGCACTGGGGCGCAATCTGGTTGGCAGCACGCTTAATGACGGATTTCCCCATCTGCGCGTGTCAGTGAATTAGGCGCTCCCGGATTGCTACATTTTTACCGGTTTGCGAAGTGCAAATGCTATGCAAACCTTTCGTGAATCTACCTCTAAGATGGAATAGTTACAAGTTTTAAAATGAAACCAATTGTTACAAAGTTGAGAGAGACAACACTAATCCTCGTCATTTTATGATATCTTTGTGTTTGCAGATATTGATAATAGTGACTATTGGGAGTGCACACACCTCTCACCATCCCAATAGTCACTGCACAATTTGACACACAGCTGTAGATGAGTTCAATTGTAATCAGCTCTTCTTACTACAGTCTTGCTACAGCGAATCTGTAAAGTTGTTGATGAAAAAAAAAATCCTTGATGTGTTAGGAAAAAATGTCTGCATTTTCTTTGTAAATTAGCATGCCGCTTTTAGTTGTAATCATCATAAAAATCTACCTCAACAGAATTTTTTCCCACATTGTTCCCCAATATTTTCTCATGAAAAGTTGCGATTCAAAGCTAGTGTATTACACTGAACAGAAGCAAAAAAATTGCCTTACCCTCTTGATAATGTTGGTTTATTTTGCTGGTGAGGCGAAGTCCCTTCTTCTCTCTGCCTCTCTCTGGTTCTCCTCCTGCGCTCTCGCTCCACCTCCTCCGCATCCTCAAGGCTCCGCTGGACCGTCACCCTGCAGCCAGCAAAATAAAATTGCATCATGAACTTTTTTTTTTTTTTTAAATACCCATTCAACCGGGAACATTTCCAGAAGAACAACTGATATTATGTGTTGTGTCGGAGTTTATTTTCCCAATACAAAACAATATTCTTACAAACTCTTTTGCCTTAGCCTTAGTTCTTGTCAAGTGTTTTTGAAAATGTGCAAAAAGCCACATAAAGCTGTCCGCTGCTTCTTGATGCAGCATTTTAACTGCATATCTGATCAGAATTGTCAGTTCCAATGAGAATAACTTCATGACGATAGTTTTTTATAGGGCATCTGTAGCGTTTGAGCAGTGAAAAGTTCATATTTTGTCCAGAATTAATTTGATTCTTTCATAATTTTTCATGTACAATTAATACCTGAAAAACAATTTTTTCCTCTTGCTGTCGACTGATGATGACATCACCTGTGCCGAGGAAGTAGGTAACAACCAATCATGGCTCACCTATTTTCTGGGGTTGGTCAGCAAACTGAGCCATGATTGGTCGTTACCTACTTCCTCAGCACAGGTGATGTCATCATCAGTCGACAGCAAGTAGGAAAAAAAAGACTTTTTAAAGGTATTAACTCATTCACTGCCAGTCATTATAGAAAATTTTTACATTTCCAATACTCACATGATATTACATTCAATAATTATATATAAACCGAATCTACCAAATAACAGAATAGACTCCCTACTTTTTGTCCCGTCCCGTTCTTTTATAATTGACAGCAGAAAAATGTAGGTTTGCCAAAATACAGCCATTTCTCCCATGGACTCTGAAACTGTGTTTATTTCCTATAAAATGGGCCTATGATGTCATCTACCGGTGGTTGGGCATCAGTAAAGTTGTTTCCAAGTTTGATATTTACAGTGGAGCATGCTCAGATTCGCCCCCATTTAGCACCGCTCTAAAAAATACAATTGACAAGTATACTTGTCAAAGGCAGTGAATGTTAATTGCACATAAAAAATAATTAAGTTACCACATTAATTATAAACAAAACATTTTACTGCTGAAAATGGCTCAATGAGTCAAGTATCCCTTTAAAGAGAACGAGATTCCTGTAAGCATCCTAGATCATACAATAATATAATAACAGAATAGACCTGCCAGGCAAACAGCAAAGTGTACAGCCTGACAGAAATTCAGACATAGAACCTGTGAAGAAACAACAGTGCTAAGACCTCATCAAATTTCCCTCCAGGGATGAAATCCTCACATCAAAAAATGACAGCTTTATTTGTAATGCAAGTTACGGATGTTTACTACATCCATTTTACAAGCTAACAAGAGACGCCAGAAGAACAAACGGAAAGATGGAGACGACTTTTAGCGGCAGCTTGTTGAACAATGGAAGCTATGAGACCATGGACAAAAGTGAACAACACTTTGGACGCATTCAGTGCAGCATATGACTCATTCATCACTGTCAAGGAATTTTTCTTTTTTTGTACTTGCTCTCTGCTCAGCCTGGCGTACATCGTCAGCTCTCGCTACTTCAGCAGACAAGCTGGCCACATCATCAAGGAACATTCTCACCCCAGTAAGCTGCTAATCAAGCTGCTTCCCTTGGGATGTCGTTACAGGTCACACAAGGCTCATTAACAGACTGAGAGGTTCTTTCCCAGAGCTATCACTAAAATCATAAACATACAAACTGTTCTAAGAATTGCCTTTAATCATCAACCAGATGTGAAATAATCACTGATTTTTGTGTCATAACTGTTTTACTATTTTTTTTTACTGGTTTATTGTTTTTACACACATGAACATTTCTGCATTATATTTCATATTTGTCTTAATATTATTTTATTCTATTGCATTAGCAGTCAATATTTTATGCAATCATCAAGGAGTACCAACCTCAAATGTATTTGTATTGTATACAGTGGAAATAAAGGCTGATTCTGAGATTTGCTGTCTAGAATATTGTCTCATAAGCATGTTTTTTTTTTTTTTTTTTAATAATCAGTTAACATGTTTCCTCCACTCATTTCTATCCATGATATAGTGTATAACAAAATAATCTTCCCAAGAAAATCTTTTCAATATAAGGTCTTTTCTCACACTTCACACTTCAAATCAGGATAACAAAATAAAATAAACAAATAAATAAGATAGATGAATTCATTGATAAACTTTCCTCCATGCAAACTTAATCAGCTCTCAGTGGTGCTGTCCTTGGTGAGCCGAGTGACTCAAACATGCTGTGGTCTTTATTATGTGGGGAGGTGACCTAGATTTGATCGAATTTAACTCGCTGCAAGTGGAGACCATATTTATAACAAGCATGAATTCATCCATCCATCCATTTTCTTGACCGCTTATTCCTCACAAGGGTCGCGGGGGTTGCTGGTGCCTATCTCAGCTGGCTCTGGGCAGTAGGCGGGGGACACCCTGGACTGGTTGCCAACCAACCGCAGGGCACACAGAGACGAACAACCATCCACACTCACACGCACACCTAGGGACAATTCGGAGCGCCCAATTAACCTGCCATGCATGTCTTTGGAATGTGGGAGGAGACCGGAGTACCCGGAGAAGACCCACGCGGGCACGGGGAGAACATGCAAACTCCACCCAGGAAGGTCTGAGCCTGGACTCGAACCGGAGACCTCAGAACTGGGAAGCGGACGTGCTAACCACTCGACTACCGTGCCGCCCAGCATGAATTCATTGCAAGTTAATTTGATGTCTGTCAGTGTTGTTGTTGTGCCGAAGTAAAGACAGCATTTATCTTGAAGTAATAATATAGAGTATACTTAATACTTACTACTTACTTAATACTAAGTTTATTTTTCGAGTGTACTTATTCTTGTACTAAAACATAAACTTTAAGTAAACTACTTGGGACTAAATTGGCCCATTTTAGTACACTTAAAAGTATACTTAAGTGTAGTATATAATAAGTAGTGTTGTTCCGATACCGTTTTTTGGCCCTGATACCGATCCCGGTACCCAGCTTTGCAGTATCGGCCGATACCATACCGATACCTACATTCAGTGAATATCGTGCACGAGCAAGACACAAAATAATGCATCCAAAATCCTATATTAGTGTTACAATTAATGGTATCAGCATGTTACTTGTGAGTACTCATCGATACCGATACCACTGTTTTAATGCAGTATCGGCGCCTCTGCCGATACCAGTATCGGTATCGGAACGACACTAATAATAAGTATACTTAAGCATACTTTCAAATATACTTTATAGTATATTTAAGTACACTATTAGGTATACTTAAATATACTTGAAAGTATACTTCGGTCCACAGTTTAGTTTACAGCAAAAAGTGATAAATTGACAGTGATTGAACTGGTGAACTCTGGTACCAAATGTAACGAGTCACAACCTTACTAACCCTAAACACCTTAAGCTTAAACAGTGTTTAGGGCTTGAAATTTTTAAATTAAATTCTTAAATTTAACCTATAATTTCAGTCTCTTACCAAGTGCCTTCTAAGTATATATTATGTAAATTTTTAGTATATGTTTCAATCTAATCACAAGTACATTTAACATTTACTTGGTAGAGTATACTTCCAATAAGTACATGAAAAGTAAACTGGAAGTATACTATCCTAATTTTGAGTATAGTTCAAGCATACTTAAATATACTTGTTTTTGGCAAGGGAGTACAATATGGCTGAGTCATCAAAACATCAATACATCCATCCATCCATCCATCCATTTTCCATATTATCCTGTTCAAGGTTGCAAAGAGCTGAAATCAATCCCAGCTGAATTCAGGCGAAAAACAAACTACACTCTGGACAGGTCACCAGGCAATCACAGGTAAACAAAGAAAGAAAACCATTCACATTCATATTCTCAGTGCCACTGAGTGAAATCAAATCCCACACTGGATGTACAAGTCAGATGAGTGAACCAATATCAGTCACTGATATACAGTAAAATAACACTAAAAGAAAAACAAACAAATGTACGGTATGTTTAGTCTTGAAGTGAAGTGACTCACTTTGAATGCAGACATTTTAAGTTAAGAAACTGGAAGGGAGATAGATATCATCTAAACCGCTCCATATGGTTGCAACATTATGTTCCTTGCTTCAAGAATGAGTAGGTCATTTCTGACTGGAGCCACTGAAAGAAGTACAAATCAGAGGGACAACTGCAAATTGAGTAAATTCAGGTATTAATCACTCTGATATACATCACACAAATTCCACCACGAGGACAATACGTCAACAGGAGCGATAATGTAACTGCAAGGCCTTGTTTTATTGCATGCATGAACCCAAAAGAGGTCGTAAACCCACTTTTTACAAGTATTGTTTTGCTACCATTAGTTAAAACGAAGCAAAAAAATATTCAACATACATGGTAAAGTAGAAAATCATTTGTGTGTGTGCGTGTCTTGTGGGGGTGCGGGGGTTGGACGTTGAGTGCAGCTGAGCGGGTGGGAGTTCAGGGATCCTGCCAGATGATGTCATTGCCATGAGGGAAATTGCAACTATAAAAGACGCCATTGAGACGAGAACAGCTTGTGAAGTGAAGTCACACATTTTCCACCAATAACTGAGACAAAAACCTCACTGATAATGAAAAACATAGGGCCCTGTATTTATAATAAAGTGCCAATCAAACACAGTCAAAGAAGTTTATGCGGTGCAATATTTTTAAGTGCAATCAACATTAATTAAGAATTGATGTTAAGTATTGTAGTGCCTTAATGTTTGCATATTTGGTTAAGCTTTACTAGGCAACTATCGAAGGATTCTAATGAGTATAGCAGTCCCTGCCTGTATTTTGCATCATTTTTCATGATTTCATGTAGCTAACCATCCATTTTCACTATCACTTGTTTTTTATTAGCCTGACATGCACATTATTGGACTGTGGGAGTTGATCAAGTTTCAACTCTGCAATGTTTCCCTGAGTAGTACTTAAATGCACATATCAACTGTCTAACCTCGCAAATGTATCCCGCCCCACTCTCACATTGTTACTTCCTTGTTTACATATACCAACATATAATGTAATGATTATTCGAGGCCTTTTAGGCTGCAACAATCTAACAACACAAAACTCTTTTAAGGTGGACTCTACTGGACTCTACAGGCTCAAAGAGAAACACTTTTTGTATGACACTAACTTCGGAAAGAAGAGCAGAAAAACACAATCCTGAGTCTAAAAACAAAACAAAACAAAACAAAACACACACGCATCCCTGAGAAACCAAAAGCAAATGTTCTTCACTTTCATCTCTGTAATTGTATTTCTTTTTTCAAGTGAAAGTCAACCCAAAGATTTTCTTTACAATAATATATTGCACCCCAATTAATGTAAAAGGGGGCATTCTAATTAATGTTGAGTTTGTGGAATATAAATTGAGCAACAAAATCCGCCCGTTTTTATCCATCTCAGGGGTCGGCCATTTTGCAACTTGTTATCGACTGAAAATGACATCACAGGTGCTCAGGACTCAGGTAATGAACAGTCACGGCTCTAAAAACAGGAGAATTTTGCTGCTTTATTTGTATTCCACAAACACATATTTATTTAAAATAATAATAATAATAATAATAATAATAATAATAATAATAATAATAATAATAATAATAATAATAATAATAATAATAATAATAATAATAATAATAAAACCGTGTTTAGACTAGTCGGGCTGCATAGAACATATTATTGTATTATAAACAACATTTTTGGGGTTAACTTCCCTCTCAATCATCCCCTTTTTCACATTGCAAACGTTAAATATTACAGTAGTTAAAGAAAAGCGAAACAGAGCTCCAGTTATTACCGTATTTTCTGGACTATAAGTCGCTCCAGAGTACAAGTTGCACTAGGCGGCGGGCTTTAGTAATATGAAAATGGATGGATGGAAAAAAATCATACATAAGTCATACTGGAGTATGTCACATTTTTTGCAGGTAATTTATTTTACAAACTACTTGATGAAAAAACGGAATTACGTCATCAAGTTATAACATTTATAAAAAAGAATATGTGTAAGCTATGCTAACACAATGAAGGTTTACTACTTGCAGCTTGTAGTCTGGAGAATATGATTTTCTTTTGTGGGGGCATTTGTGTTCAGTCGTTCTCAGTTGTCTTGGTAAGCTAACGTTTACTGTTTAAATATTTAATTGCTAAGGAGTAGGAGATATTGGTGCGTAAGGTAGAGTGCCCTCCTGTGGCTGTCTGTGAAATGATATACTGTACCCCCGATAAATTTTTTCATGTATAAGTCGCTCTGAATTATGATTTATAGTCTGGAAAATATGTCAATTTAAATTACCTTCCTTGGGAACAAGGTAATCGATCTTAAAAAAAAAGCACAAAAAAAAAAAGCTGTATATATATATATATATATATATATATATATATATATATATATATATATATATATATATATATATATATATATATATATATATATATATATATAGCTGTATCCTTCAATATAATTGATCCTTCTGTTGGTTGTAGTGTTCATTTATGCATGGTGTTTAATGACTCACACAAGCTGTGAATAAAATATGACGTCCATTTTAGCGTCTCAACTGTTCATATTGGGCTGAGGATCAATAAATATCACAACAATTTGAAATCCCTTGCGCTAACTTGTTTAACATGATTTGATCATGTATTTAGATTTGGATGTCAATCATTCTCAAATTGTATAGAAAATACCATTCATATTATCAAATTAGTACATGGCTTATACAAAATACACGTTTTTTTTGTTTTTTTTGTTTTTTAACTTAAAGCACAAGTGATTTAAAATAAAAATAAAAAATGAGACCACTTTACTAGACTTTAAATAATGTTTTCTAACAGAATAAGAGTTTTCTCACTGGATGAGGTTTTCCAGGAGCTGCCTGCTGGAGCTTCTTCTTCTGATGGACTGTGACATGGTGGACTGGCCTGCTCCGGTTTTCAGTTCTGATACGATTGTTGCCTCCAGCTTGTATCCTGGTTCCACTTCAGGAATATTGTTCCTGCAGTTGCTCGCTTCGTCCTCTAACTCTGTACTTGCAGACCATCATGCTCAGGTCTTTACAACTCACCCCTCCCTCCATGAGGTTTTCATCCAAGTGTTGAATGAGCCCAACCTCCCTGAACAAAAGGAGTCATGTGACTCTCCCAAGATGATATGCAAGATGAGTTTATCACAAAGGAACTATAGTCACAATGCATGCACTGTATGGAAGCACTCTGTAGTTATTTGGGCATTATTAAATGTCCAACTGTAATGTGTTCTATGAACAGCAATTTTAAACTAATAATGTTTTTTTTTATCAATCAATACTTTAAACACTGTTCCTGGGTCAAGTAGAATAAACCAATGTTGAATATGTATCCCTCTGATCTTGTTTTCTCCAGCAGCCGGAATCAGACAGAAGTGGAGTATTTCTCCAGCACACCCAGATGTGTATTAGGTCACCCAGGCAGTTCCAGCCAACACTGATTTACACTCAAACATCAGTTCTTTTGCTTGCTTGCTTGCTCGCCTCCCGAAATCCCAGAGGAACTTGAAACACTCAAATTCATTCCACTAAACAGTTGCCACAGCAACACCCCCACAACAACAATCTGACAGTTGGAACAGCTCAATCTGAACCTGCCCGAGGACAAGCACCATCCCCGACAGCCAATGTGTCAAATCCACCACTTGTTGTTGCGCCAAAACTTCATACAGTAACACAAATACTTGCTTGAATAATATTCTGCTGTTTTTGTTAATATGTGGTATATTAATTACACAAGCTTGAGTATAAGAGTATCCAACTACAAGATAAGAACAAATAAGATCTCCTCTAAAAATAAACAGTTTTCGGGATGTTTGGTGTGAAGGGGTGGTGAGTTATATTATTACGGAATATCACTAGTCAAGCAGGTTACTGACTGTTACAGTAAATATGTAGGGGAGACGGGTGAGTTGTATCACTCTTTTTTTATACTTTTATATATTTCTTGGAATCAATACATCATATATAAACAAAATGTATACCATATGAAAGACCAAAGTCTTAGGTATATTTTCTGTATTCATGTAATTTTCATACGTTGTGTCAGTGCCGAGTTATAAGCCATCAAATAAAGGGAGTGAACATGTGACATGTTGCCCCACCAATGGGTAAGTTGTCACACACTATATGGGGTAAGATGTCACATTGGATTTTACAACTAATAAAACAAGGACAAAATTATCCATGTTCTCGAGTTTTTTTTTGTTTTTACAGTCAGAGAAATGGTTTATTATTGATCTTGTAAATTTACCATCATCATTGAGCAAACGTTAACATAAAATATTACAAAATAGATTAACGTCTGTGAAGATGGGGTGGTGTGTAGGAGGCAGGACCCAAATGCAGGGGGCAACAAAAACAAGGCAAGTCAGGGATGCAGGTAAAAAAGGGGGTTTTAAATCAAACAATAAAAAAATAAAATAAAAAATAAAAAAAACACACAAGGTACTTGGAAAACATAACAAAAATTAGCAAGGTCCAAAAACAAACTATATGCTAAATAAGCACATATAGCAATATATAGCAATATATAGTGTTTTATTATAAATCGATTATTCTAGAAAATGCAATGAAAGATGACAACAGATCAGCCATGCAGTTGGTATGCCACTTCTCACACATAAGTGAATGTCAAACTAGATGGAGTCTAAACTACTCATGAAAAAAGGATTCTCAATCTCTGGTAGGAGGTGCTAAAACGTACAGACAAAGGCAAAAAAAAAGAATACTAATAGTTTTCCTTCTGCATTTGTTCTTTATTGGCATGTTGAGGGTTCCCTAAACAGTTAAGCGTTTCTTCAAACTGCCAATCAGCCAACATTTTATCATCTGTTACTGTTTAACAAGTTTATGATACAATTTATGATCAGTCTGGGTTTTAAGCCAACATTTGTCCCACTCAGTCAAGTAAACGTTGCCAGCTGTGCCATAAAAATGATGTCATGAAGAGGAAAGGTGCATGAGAGAACAGATGAAAACAAAGAAATATATTCAGAATGAATGACATAATGAAATCTAACCCCAAAATACTGAATCCAGTATGCATCCTCCAAATGTTGTATAAGGCAAAGGAACAAACTGACAATACCATAATAGATAAACCAATAAATAAATAAACAAACAAATGTTGATTCATTCATTTTCAACTGGTATTTATCCTCATTACTGTGTGTTTTGAGAATGCCGGATGAAGCCATCACACCCACTGGTACAACAGGAAGACACCCATTTAAAAATAAAACAAAAATACACAAACAAAACACATGGTACCATACATAACATTAAAGCAACACTAAGGAACTTTCAGTTTATGTGGATTATGGCGGCTGCTCAGCACAGGTAAAATGCTTTGATCGCCCTAAAGAGATTTACAACGGGCGAGGGTTGCTGCCCTGGGCTTGTACCAGACATTTGGCTGTGGTCCGTGTTGAATTTGAAGCAATCAGTCTGGTATTTCTTTTAAATGTACTTTATTTACAGCTCAGCAGTTAGCGCTTAGTACTTCAGCGTTTGGCATTTCTTCTTTGCGTTTTTCTTCTTCTGCCATTACATACACGCCATCCAATGCCCAAATGAGATACTACACTGAATTATACTACAATATAATAATGTATCAGATTTATATGGCACTTATGATAAACTTGTATTGCTAAAACTCTGATTAAATGGTTGGTATCCCTAAATATTGCACTGTTGTAATGAGCTTAATTCTATGTGCTTCACTGTATTCCTTGAAAAGAAGTTATACAATATATTTTGATTGGGACTTTTTACTGACAATGGATATTTGTTTTTCCATTGCATTTATTTATAGATCATTTTATCTGTTCTATACAACATATCTATTGCCATTCATTTCAATCAATAAAAAAAAAATAATCTAAATTAGGGCCATAGTTATAAATCACGATTTTATCGGTCCAGCCCACAATATATGTTGTGATCTCCCACTAAAATTGCTACATACAACGCAAATATATTAGAATTTATTTATTTTTGCTAGGTCTGGTGACCCAGTTAGAATGAGAACAGGTGACACTGACTACAAAGTTTTACTGGTGGACCAATTCTACCAAAACAGCGAATATAAAATGTTGGCATGGCTTACAATATCCAGGAATCCCAAAAGGCATTCATTGATTATGAAAACTATAAATGTGACCCCACTGAGGTGCCTGTTTTCTGTGTCAAATTCATAAGACCGAAAATTTGATGGATTAATTTTCCCTTTACAGGGACGACAGCACAGACATGAAGACAGGTGGATTTTACTGCTTAATTAATATTCCAAAAATGCCATATTAATCAGAAGGCTGTGCTTTGACTTGTGGGAGGGTACAGAACAAAGAAATTTGACTTTCCCTTTAAATGTACATTTAAAAACAAAATTAGACAACTATAATAAGGGGGGCACGCGTAATCCACAGCCTTTCAAACACCTGACTAATGTGATGAAAAAGAGATCAGGACGGCAGCATAGAAACGTCCATGGCAATAAGCATCAAAATAGAGATCCAAAGGATCACACAACCAGACAGGGCACAAATGAAGATGCTTCAATCCGTTTTCCAGGATTAATTTAATCCCTGAAAAAGACATTACATTAACAATTTGTTATCTCCAGCTCTTCTCCGTCAGCTATGCAACCAGCATATTTGTTTCAACATGAATGAATACATACATTTTGTAGTCAACACATTTGCCAACCATTTCTCAGTTATGTTGCAGTAATGTTTTAACTCTCAAGCCACAAGAATTTTGGGGGGGGGGGGTAAACAGTGCTACCTAGAGGCTAAAGTAAGACAATGCACTGGGCAGAGTTATGACCAACAAATTTACACATCTGCAGAACACATTACAATAAGAGTTGTGATCCCTTTTCAGCACTTGTGCTCCTCATTGTAACCAATAATAAACTAATTACGTCATAACAAAAATGGCTGCATGTGGAACTTGTGCCAAAACACCTCAAGAACTTAAACCTGGCCGTCAACACACAAGACCTTGATAGTACAAAAACTGCCAATCGAATCCTTCGTGTGCTTTCCAGGAGCTGAATCAGTCGTGTCGCCCACGTTTTCCATCTGCGTCACAAGTGTGCTACGCCTGCTTTCTGTGTTGCTCTGCGAGAGGGGAAGAAAGAGGAGATGTATAGATTGGCATGCATTTGCAGATACATTTACAATCACTCTGTTAACAACCTAGCAAAGCAAGGTGTACAAAAGTATGGAATCACTAGTCTTGGACGAGCACTCAGACATTTTACTCTGTGGGTCAAACTCAGATTTAAAAAAAACAAACAAACAAAAAAAAAAAAAACAAGCATGAAACAGTCGTAAGGTCATTCCAAAGTGCAACATCTTGGCTTTCAGAAAAACTAAAAGAAATGAAGAAAAAAAAAAAAACATTGTGCTGGTCAGTAAATGTTAGTTTTATAGAGCAAGTGCAGGGAAATAAATATGGAATCACTCCATTCTGAGGAGAAAAAAAATATGGACTCATGAAAAACAGACGGGGGGGGTCAAAACATTACTAGTATTTTAGTTGCACCACCTCTGGCTTTTATGACAGCTTGCAGTCTCTGAGGCATGGACTTGATGAGTGACAAACAGTATTCATCAATCTGCTGCCATCTCTCTTTGATTGCAGTCGCGAGATCATCTTTGCAGGTCGGAGCCTTGCTGTGGACCATTTTTTTCCAATTTCCACCACAGGTTTTCAATTGGGTTGAGATCTGGGCTATTTGCAGGCCATGACATTGACTGGATGCGTCTTTCTTTAAGGAATGCTTCCACAGTTTTTGCTCTGTGTCATCTTGGAAAATTATTTCATCTTCCCCAACATTTTTTCAATTGAAGGGATAAGAAAGCTGTCCAAAATGTCAATGTAAACTTGTGCATTTATTGAAGATTTAACCACAGCCACTCCTCAGTGCCTTTGCCTGACATGCAGCCCCATATCATCAAGGACTGTGGGAATTTGGATGTTTTATTTAGGCAGTCCTCTTTGTAAATCTCACTGGAACGGCACCAAACAAAAGTTCCAGCATCATCACCTTGTCCAATGCAGATTGATTTCATCCAGTCATCACAGTCCATGATTGCCTCTCCTTAGCCCATTGCTATCTTCTTTTTTTTTGGTTTAAGCGTCAATGATGGTTTCCTTTTAGCTTTCCTGTATGTAAATCCCATTTCGTTTCAGCGATTTTGCACAGTTCTGCCACATACATCGACTCCAGCTTCTTCCCATTTCTTCTTCATTTGTCTTGTTGTGCATTTTACCGTAGAGTTCATCTTTTTAATTTTAACTCAATTTTGTGAATTATGACATGACTGCCAATGGCAAAAAGATGAAGCCATATTTCTATTTGACGTTGTCCACTTTTGTTAAAGAGTATGAAAACATTTTATTGTACATTTAGAACAGCTATAAAATTGCAGACTGCTAGTTAACTATTCAAGTCATCTGATTAAGATTTCAAAATAAATAAATAAATCACCTGAAACCTCTAGTAAAGACCAATCATGGCTCACCAGTTCTTGGCTAGCAAACTCAGCCATAATTGGTCATTACCAGTTTCCTGAGCACGGGTTATGTCATCTTCAGTCAACAGCAAGTGACAAAATTAGGTTTTAAAACACGTGTCAAGATCAGGTCCTCGAGGGCCAGAGTCCTGCATGTTTTCAAGGTTCGCATCTGATTCAATGATCAGGATAATTATCAGGCTCCTGCAGAGCTTGCTGATGAGCTTAAATATGAATCAGCTGTGTTGAAAATGGGAAACCTCCAAAACCTGCAGGACTGCAGTTTGACACCTATGTTTTAAAATGTATTAATTATTCATGAAAAATAATGAAGTTATCAAATTAGTTGTGGAGAAAATATGAACTTTATTCCTCAAGTCAATTTTATATAAATTACGCGTGCAACTTTAAATGAAAGAAACTAACAAAAGTTAAATGAATATAGAAAAGGGTAAAATACTGATTTTGAATCCATTTAATCTTACCTTTCATAATTACAATCACTTTCCAAGCAGTTTTGCAATTATGTCTGCAATGGGAAGGAAAAAAAAAAATGCTAATCACATCTTCACTTTGTCAAAGTTGTGTTGCAGTGCCATTAATTGTTCTCACCAATCCAACTTGTGCAATCTGATCAGATTCACCTGGACAGGACATGCTCCTCTGCAACATCTTGAAAGATTCCACTGTCAATGTGCAGATCTCATCCTTCAGTCGGCGCTGGCCGTCAAGAGTCAGGTTCCAGGAGCACGACTTCCTTTTACCGTCTTTGCACATCTGGTTGCAGGTTTTGCGGAAGCTGCTGTTGAAGCACAGGTTGTGTCGAATTGTGTTCTTCCAGCCGTCGGGGGCAGTCTGAAAGAAAGGGAAGTGCTCTCTGGGGGAGGACAGAAAGCAGTGTGGATCAGGCTGCAGTGGAATGTATATTTCAAAAATCAAAGTTTGATATTGACACAATTGTCATTCTGTGCGCACTTAAGAAAATGTGGCGGGATTTTGACAGTTGAAAATACTTTTTTTTTTTTTTTTTTTTAAATCCTTTGCAGTAATCAAATTCTGAGATTCTTTCCTTCCTGATGCTGCATACCTTTCTTGGATCACACGATATTAAAGTGTCTCAAAATTAGTGTTGTTCCGATACTGGTATCGGCAGAGGTGCCGATACTGCATAAAAACAGTGGTATCGGTGACTACTCACAAGTAACGTGCCGATACCATTAATTCCAATGCTAATATAGGATTTTGGATGCAGCATCTTGTGTCTTGCTCGTGCACAACATTCACTGATATATGACATGTTCACTGCATGCCGATCTAAGATATCCTATTGGCCCTTAAATGCTCTGAACCAAAGGCAGGACAGCTTTTTCATGTTGAGAAAAAAAAAAAACTTAAGTATCGGTATCGGCCGATACTGCAAAGCTGGGTATCGGTATCGGTATCCAAAAAAAAACGTATTGGAACAACACTGCTCAAAATGTATTTCCCCATCTTTCGAACTGAATTCTTTCATCTTGTACCTGCTTCGCCACATAGGGTAGCCATTTTCTGACCTGGTGAAGTTGTAAATCTGCTGCACTTTGAGGCTCCCATTGTGGCTGCTTTTCAGTGCCATAGCAATGAGCATGCAATAATTTACTGGTGGACGAGGCCAACATCCTGGCTTCAAGGTTCTGTTGTCCTGGAAGCACAGAAGCAGATACATTTTGCACAGAGGCTATGATGTGTGCTAGTACCACGTCGCCTCACCCATATTTTTGGAGTTCTCCCCCTGCGTCTGCGGCGAGTTGTTGGGCAAGAAGCGCCTTCATTCTTTGTGTCATGGGAAAAAAAGCAGAATATTTTGATTCAGTTTGTGGTCTGATCATTGGCAACTAAATACTTTGGAATGTTTATATAGAGATATACTTAGATGTGACACACTGGACAATTCATGCATTAAAAACTCTATAAATCAATCAAATCAGTTATATACTGTACCGTGCAGTCAGTGGATGAGGAAGGAACATCCATTCTCCCCTCCTGGGGACATAAGTGCTGTTTTGTGACTTGTGAAGATGGAGTCAGTTGATTTGGGGTCTCCTCTACAAGGTCTTGGAGATCCTGCCGACTCACCGCAGATTCTCCATAGATCGGACAGGCAATGTTAGGATTAACGAGGAGCCATGGGTTTGGCTTCACAAAGGTGTCTGACAAAAGAAAATGGACAGTATCATTATCAGGCTTGTGCAGAGCTTACTGATGACCTGATCATTTGAATCAGGTGCATTGGAGGAGAGAAATATCTAAAACATACAAGATAGGGGCCCTTCAGGACTGGAGTTAGTGACCCCTGGTGGACTGTGTGTTGGGTGAAGCAGTCCTTTTTTATTATGCATTTGTTGCTTAAATGTGCCAGCAAAAAATAAAATAAAAATGATTACATTAAAAAAAATAATTAAATAAATAAGAACGCCACCTCAAAAATTAACTTTTACTAATTAAGAATAAAATGTTTAACTCACCTGATGTTTTGTCATACCAAATGAACTCATCTTTTCTTCTGGAGGCTCTTGCCAATGGCCTCTGTGCCACATATTGATCACCAAGGTTATTGTCTTGATAGGAAAGTAAGTAAAGAAATAAAATAAAAATACCAGACAGATTGCCCCCCCTCCCTTTTTTTTTTTTTAAAAGCCATGAGCCAATGTAGTTTACATTGCAATTTAACCCAAATTTAAACCGAGAATTGGGGGTTATCCATATTTTGCAATAGGCAATGAGTTAAAAGTTAACTTAAAAGTTGTGCACATAACACCATTTTAGAGAGCAAGTGCATGTTAGATTTCATTCATTCTGCGGGTGAGGAAAGGTTTGTGATCAGTTTAAACCAAAGAGGAGTTCAAATATTCACCATCGTCAAACTGGTCAGTAGTTGTTAGCAGTTTCAGCTCCTTGTCCATTTCCCAATCTGTCAAACCTACTGAGCAGTGCAGCTCAGAAAGGCAGGCTTGGGTTTGGAGCTTTAAAGTCATCTCAAGACCTTGAAAAGAAAGATTTTCTTCTGCTTTTGGACACTTTAGATTCTGACAAACATTGAGGCGAATGCACGGCGCTGCAGCTGGAGCTCGTTGAACTTAATTAAACTAAGAACGTGTTTAGCCACCTGAAGTACCCAATACGGTGGCCGACAGGGTCAAACGCGCTGCAAACATATACTCACGAACAAACGACACATAATAAATTCGAATGAAAACCACTCAAAATTAAACTTCTAGGAAACAAAATCCATCCATCCATTTTCTTGACCGCTGGGGGGTGCTTGCGCCTGTTGCAAGAAATGCTACTACGACCAAACGCTACAAACAGGAATGTTGAATGCAAACAGAAAAATTACACATAAATGCAAACCCCTCAAAAATGCAAACACGTAAAATAACGACAAAGAAAAGCACACACGAATTGGGAGCAAACTTACAAACCACAACAACAAAAGTGCACTTGCGAAAAATACGATGCAAGTTGTCGCCACACAACGCAAGTGCGGCACCACTAGGGGGCGCGACCAAAAGGGATGAACTAGCCCTTGTGTGAACCAGAACCTCTTGAGGAACGAGGAAGAGTCCCACCAAGGTTGACGTACTTTTTGAAAAGAGGACCGAACAGGCAGATGTGCTTCCATTTCAATTGTGCTGCCTAGTGTAGCTAGAAGCATAAAACAAAAACGTTCACTTTCAGTAAACATTTTCTGTAACATTTTATTTTTTATTTTTAACTGGAGAGATCCTCTTACTCATCTCATATGCAATATCAATTGCACAAGTCTTGAATCACGCCCAGACCAGTGTGCAATAGCCTTATTTATTTGTCACATTTACAACACACTTCACAGGAAATATCAATGTTAACATCATTTGTACAGCATGGAAAAACTCAAATAGTTTATCTTTTTTAAATATCTTTTTCAATTATATTGTATCTCATACACAACAAGAACGTGTATCATTCGAGACTTCAAACATCACACAACAGGTCTGATGCAGAAACTCATGTATGCTCTACTATGCATCTTATATCAAACAATATATTCAAGTTAGCCAACATGAAGGCAGTGACGAACAATTTCTGTTGTATTTTTTGTTTTTCAGGGGCACAAGACATTCCTATACGGGTCCAACTTTGTGTAGCGTAATATTTTCTTCAGACATAGCTCAACATGTTACAAGTTACCTTGATTTGTTGGTGAGCATGGGGATGAAAATGATCTCATTGTTTTAAAAACAAGATTGATGAACTTATTGACAACCGTTTCAAATCTTAGTAACTTTTAAAGTCAACATTTGATTATTGGCTGTACATGTAATGCTTCCATTATTGGTCTCGAACTAGGAACTATATGTTGCAGTTCCAGTCATGCTTCTTTTAGTCAGCCAACCAAATATGTTTCCACAACGTGGCATCACAAACAATACACATAAAACAGGGTTACGAATAATATACAATGCATTCAAAGATTCTAACCAGTGCTTCACCAATGACCAATGAATGAAGATTTGTGTAAAGGGACATTACATGGTTTTAGGACCAACTCACTCCAACAACTAAAGATTGGGGGGGCTGCTTGGCGTGGTGGCATCAGATGCCTTAACACCAAGGTGGGAGTGGACAGACTGAGCCAAGAGATGGAATGACAAAGGGCTGGACAAAAGCAACATATGGGAGGGATCTTAAAAGATAGGAATGTAGTTGTCAATCTTGGCACGGTGCCGCTGCGCAATGCATTCTGCAATCCAGACAATGTTCCTGCACTCCTGCTCCTTCAGCTTGACGTAAGCGTAGAAAACACTGAAATGGAACTGGTTGAGGAAGGCCAGTTTGTTGAGCTTCACCTGCAGGAGGAGAAAGGACAAACAGGAAGAGACAATGGCAGTCAGTCAAGATGACTGGAAGAGTAGAGTAGAGCTGCTACTGATTGATGCTGCTCAGGCTTTATGGCACCAATGCATTTATGTTTACAAGACAAAAAGGTCACAGTCTACCACAACAAAGAAATGTGTCACAATAAGTATGACAGATTCCATGGGGACTTTGGCTGGTCTTTGTATCTTTAATGCCCGCTATATCAATAGTAACGACCAAAAGACTATGACGATATATTTTCCGTTTAACGGATGCCATAAAGATGTAAGTCACGACAGTGGAGCCTTTTTTTTTCGGCCAGATGCTGAAGGTCTAATCTACCCAAAAATGGTTACCGGTACTTATTTCTATACTATCTTAAGCCATGCCCAAATCTTAACTGGATTCAATGACTATATATACTTACTTGATCACACAATGTTTGGGGGTAGCGGGTTAAAAAATTCTAGCTTTTTTTCCAGGACAGATATGCTCAATACAAAGCAAATGTGAAGCAAAGGATTTGTCGACAAGTGGATGCTGTGCTTTTGCGTGTCTGTTTGTCACCTCATGCTCAAAGAAGCGATCCTCAAGCGTTTTGTCGCCTGGGTTGCTGCCAGCACCCTCAAAAAGCAACTTGTACTCCTGAAAAAGACACAAACATGTTCAATTGCACATTTGGAAGCTAACAAACAGAACACAAAATAGAAAACATGAGTTGTTTGCTTATCAATCACATTACACAAAGAATAAATAACAAAATTCAGCAGACCTTTTGTGAAAAAGAAGACCAAAAAGCATTAGAACTTACAGGATAGTAATCAGCCACAGCCTTGACTTGTTCATAGTCATCAGCCCTGGCCAGCTGGGCAAGGCCTTCTGGGTAAAGCTTGCCACAATGAGGAAAGAGCTTAGCACGGTCCTCCTTGGAAAGCTCCGTGCCAAATGAGTTGATGGTGATGATGAAGGCTCTTCTATCAGCCTCAAACTGCAGCAAAGACAGAAAGGTTAGCGCCGGCCTGGGAAAAAAGTGCAGCCTGCAGGCTATCAAAAACATTTAATACTATGAGGAAATACATTAAAAATGAATATTGAACATGGTGTGTCTATCCAGATGTTACGGATGATTTCCACAAAATTTTGCTAATATCACAAGAGTTGAGGGATCTTTTGTTATCTCAGCAGATGCCATCTTATCATCAAATATGTTGCTAACTAACCAGGATTTTAGCCCAGCGTGGGCACATATTCTGGCGATTGCATAACTAAAACGGTTGTAAAACCTCAGGCAAGGCCGTTTACAACTCCCATTGTGTTGCATAATTGTATAACTGTAATTGTATTTAATGATCTCAGAATGTTTAGAATGTAATCTGTTCTACTCAGATTATGAAGCACTGGAAGTCTCATTGGCATTAAACTTGCAAGTTTCTCATGAGTCCGAGTCTGTTTCTAATGTTGAAGTTGAATATTTTTGTTGTATACATATTCATTGTCCGGTTTTTACTACTCCCATATTTACCTATAGGCTAATTGTTTGAGAAAATGTACAGGAGCTGTACATTTTGCAAGATTTTTTATTTTTACATACAACTTGACTTGGGTTTGGACTTATTAGCAATTAGTTTCTTTTTGGCGGAATCATAGAAATACAAATAGCTTAAATTTAGATCATATTTAGATCCCAAGTTATCAACTTACAATTTCATGTTAAGAAATTTCATACCCTGGAGGTCAATGACCCCTAACTGACAGGTCAAATTGAGAACGCCTCCACATTTTAAATCAAAGTTCATATCCATCAAGAGCAAACCCTGAAAGTTCCATGCTTATTTCATTTTGCAGAATTGTATACGATAATCAGAGCTTATCAGCCCCATTGAGAGGACTGATAGGCACAAACGGAATTTTACGTTTCATTTTCAAATTACAAGCCAAGCAGACATTTACCTCCAAGATGGGACACATGGTATCAGCTGTAGTTCCTCCCAGGTTGGAACAGAATTTATAGAATGCTTCAAGATAAGCCTAAGAAAATTAATACACAGAAAGCAAATAAAATGATTGTCAGTGTTAAAACCCTTAATTTCAACAGTACTGAACCACTGTACAGTATTGAAAATGGTGTCTCTATTTGCTGCCAGATTTTAGTTTAAACCACATATCACAAGTTATCTAATAAAACTTAAAAACAACTGCTTGACCAATATTAAATGTTTTACCTTGTAGAGTGTGTTACGGATGATTTCAATGTTCATTTCATCCAAGTCCTGCTCAGATATACAATCCTGGAAAAATGCAGCTAAAAGTAAAGCAGGACAGAAAGTTAAGTGTTTCTCGTATATTTTCATACGACAGTGTAGTGTCCATTGACTGAAGATAAGAGGGTGGTTACCGAGGGGAGTGTCCACCAAAATGGCATTGTACAGCTCAGCTGGAGTCTGAGCGATATTGACGGCCTCCATCTGCTCGAAGCTGCCGAGCGGATGACACTTGGGCACCAGTTCAGAGATGGCCCGCTGGTGAAGGGTTCCCGTGATGAGCAGGATGACGTTATCGATCATGTAACTATACCTGCAGTCAACACCAGAGAGACAAGAGGTATCAATGAAGTTTTTCCACATTCAAAAGACCAGCCAAGTTTATGTTTTCATTCCTATTATCAGGCTAACAACTTTAATATTGATGGTCCGGCATTCATCGGTTTCACACAGATCAATGGACAATAGTTCAGTTTTCTACAGCTCTTGTACTGGACCTCATTAGATTGTGAGAGCGACCAAAATATTCTATACAATTTTGACTTCCTCACGTTATGAAATCCATGAAGCTGGCCAGCGGCTCATATGACTGGTTCCTCATGTGGCGAAACTCCACAACCATTTTCTCCTTCAACTTGTCATCGATGACAGACACAGTGAGAGGTGAAGCCTCGTTTGCCAGGAAACTGCCATAGTCTGTGCTCTGCAGGTGAAGTTTCAGGTCTGCAAGGGAGGGGGAAAAAGATGGACTGGGCTAAGAAAAACAAAACTAAACGGCTGCCATTACAACAGTTTACTGGATGTCGAGCAGCTTATAAAAACAACAGCCATCAGTGAACGCTACATAAAACAAACGGACGTTGACATTACTAAGTAATTATAATTGCTGCTGGTAGCCTATGCGTCATTGGGAAGAGTTAGATTTTTAAAAAGGTAGACTTAAAAAACGTTTCCCTAAAAACGAAATTAGAAACAATGAAAACGAAGTAGTAGCACAAACGTTGTAGGTCCTAAGTCGTCTCATTTACTTACAATTAAAATGATTTTTGGTAACATGTGACATCATTGTACAGTATTACTGCTGCAAGGAAATTCGACTGATAGCACCGTAGTTCCTATTTTACAAATAACAAACACCACACGAGCAAATAAATTGTTAGTCTCGAAATTAAATAACGGTTGATAACGCTTAAGAGTCAGCTAGGCCTATTCCTTATTGTTAACAAAACCGGTAAGTGCGTCCAAAATGAGATTTCGCATTCGTGTAGCTAGCTATCACATTAAACCCACCTTCCAAGGTCTCGCATTGTACAAGGTTTAAATAATCAGCCTGAGACAGTATTCCAGCTTTAAATCCTCTCACCAGGCCCTCGAGGTAGCCGTTATCAACGTTAAAATAAAGCTCGGAGAAAGGCATCTTGTCTGATTGTTCGATCTCTCTCTGCCGCAGAAACGTCCGACTGGTTGCTAAGCATTAGCATTAGCATCAGCTGACCGAACCATGTGACTGTCACCTGATCAGTCATCACTTCTCTTCCGCCCTCCCCCTTGTTTCGTTTTAAAAAATGGACACTAGATGACGCCAAATCTTTATTTTTATACAGTGACAGTTGCACAGTACAGTATTATATAACAATGCAACCATTTGGCATGCCTGGAAAACGAAATAAATTACAGATAAACAAAATAACAGTCGTTGAATGGGTAGAGTGCAGACGAAGGCAAACGACATTAGTTGAAGACAGAAGCATTCAAAGTGCCAGGAAGCAAGACCTTATAACAACTGTTGGAGACATCAGCAAGCAACATCTTCCAGAGGGCGGGAGTCAGAGTAAAGAACATAAAAGTATAGGAGCTAAACTAATAGATGCAAATCTCAGCCTGAAAAATGAATATGAAAGCCTAATGCTTTGGATGACTGTCCAGATAATGATTAACCTATCGGCCTACCAAAACAATGGAAAGCCTCAAGCTTAGAAAAAGTATGTTCTCATGATTGCCAACTCATCTCAGAAACTCATTAGACTCTTATTTTCATACCAACAGATGAGGATTGATATCAGGCTTCTCCAGACCTTACTGATGAGTTGACCATTTGAATTGAATAGAATTCGAATCAAATTTGAATAAACCCAGGGTTGCCTATTTCTAGCCTAGTTGGATCTGATCAGCAAATTTTATCAACATTGTCGGCAATATCTGACATTATCAAATAGTGTTGCATGAATTTTATTTGACAAATATGGTCTTCTTCTTCTTTGAGGACGGTCTCCTAGTTCAGGTTTTTTGTCAATATAACCCTCCACGGATTCCCCCTATCACACTCTCTTTTCTTCCTCTGACTTCTTCCATTTTGGTTGAAAGCAGGTGAACTGACCTGCTGCATTTGTTGTGGTGTTCAAACCTGATTGGTTTGTACAATAAAACAGTTGTGTTGAAACAGCTAATGTACGTGTGTTTAATCATCTGGTTCATGCGTGTGGTGATTTGTCAAGTCAGTGCTTTGGAATTGCAAGGAAGTGACATTATGACATACTTCTGTGTCTAATGGATAAAAATGTGTTCAGTGTTTCGCAAATCACCATGTGTATTGTTCTGCAAAAAGTGTTTAGCCGACTTTGGGCTTACAGTGGTGAAAATCGTTTTGCTCCTTAAGTGTAAGGGGTTGATAATTATGTAATTATTTTGTTTTTAGTGTTTATGCAATCGTAAAAAAACTGTATGTTCGTATTCTCAAAGGTAATTAACTCTTTGAGGTGAGTTGTGCAAATAAAAGGTACAATTTGAATATGTGAACTTGACTAGTGTGCTAAGTTTAAAAGTAGAAGTCAGATCTTGTAGCCACAGTCATATATAAGCCACACATAAATTAACTGAAAGTTACATTTGTTATAATTATATGATATGGCCTTTAGTGAAGTATATCAATACTTTTATAAACACTCTATCATACTACAAGTTAAAAAAAAAAAAAAAAAAAAAAAGACAATTGAGGAACCTTAACCTGAACAAAGGTGACGACTTCATAGACTTGGCAGAAGAACACACCAGATCCATCCGCTATCTGCTGCTAATTACCGGAGGAACAGTCAACTATGTGGCTAGAACTAATACTGTTACGCTGGAACAATTTATATTTAGTTATGGATAGTTTATAACTTTGTTTCTTCATTTGATTAAACATACATTGGTTTATGCAAATAACTGTGCATCATGGTGAATTTTCAACAAAGACTCTAATGTTAAAACAGTGTGAAACAGTGTGCATTGAACCCTCTGAATCATTGTATAAATCAATTCACAGAGTGCATTATTATTATTATTATTATCATCTTTAATATATTTTTAAGAATTATCCTCCCTGGCCGTGGCACACACACGGACACAATCACCTTAAAGGTGGTCCCCATGGCAGCAACAAAATAAATTGGTAATGAAAATATGCTGTGGCTTGGTTTGAACTGGGTAGGAAACAAAGACAGATTTGCTTTTCTATTACCAGAGCCAAAGAACCAATTCTAAATAGAGATATTTGTATGATACTTTGTTAATAAAAAACTTTAATTAATAATAAGAATTATCAAGGAGTGAGAAAAACAGCACTCAACATTCAATAACATTCTCACAACATGCTGAATGGAAAACTACAAAATTTTACTGCTGGCGAAATCAGAACATAAAAGCATTGTCAGGTGCACTGTCACTTATGTGGATTGCACAAAACAATTATAAAACTTAGAATACACCCACGTCATTCTTTTATGCTGCAATTTGAAGGTACATGTCAAACAGCTGTGACCTGCTTGACTGGAAATTTTGCAGGATCTTCAAATGAAGAGCGGAAGTTCCAAATCTTAAGAGATGGTCAATTCCGGGTGGCAGTGACTCAGTCCGTAAACATTACAAGGTCAAGTTTCTGTGGTTAGGTAAGTGTGGGATTGAGTGAACCGCTTGAGATGAGGCTAACCTACCAGAGGTGGGAGCGTGAATGTGTAACAGTCGGTGTAATGTTCGTGTCTCAAAGAAGAAGCACTCACGTCCCGTGTTTATGCTAGTCTTCTTTATTTCTGACTGCCTTCTAGAATCATCTCTAAGAATACCGAAAGCCCCCAGTCCCTTGAGGTTATACTGCCATCTCTTGGTCAGCACACATCACTACAGTCGGGGCACCCTTTCGTCATCATCATCATCCATGATTCGTCCATTGCTTCGGAAAATAAGCGTCTGTCAATGTTTCTGTCATTTGAAGTGGGCATCAATGCTCCATCATTCGTCAATCTCTCAGCAAAATGGGAGATCTGTCATTGACCGATTGCCATATTTATTGACAATTACATTGACAGACATCAAGGCAAGTTTATTTGTATAGTACATTTCATATACAAGGCAACTCAATGTGCTTTACACAAGGAAAGACAACACATAAGCATCAACAAACAGTAGTCATCAATGCTTAGATCGTCAATTTTTCAAAGTTCCCTGTCAATCGTCAACAAAATGTCTGTTATTGTGGGATTGAGGGACCTTCCGTCAATGTGGACGGAAAACCCACTACTGTAACCTCCATTGAAATTTGGTCCCAAATAGGCTACCTACTCACAGAGACACCTAAAGCAATGCAACAAGTTTTATTTTAAATTAAAAAAAAATGATAATACAAAAGCCAAGTCAAGTCATCTTTATTTATATAGCGCTTTCAAACAGCCATTTAATCTGTCATGTTCAGGTGCTAGGTCATGCAGAATAAGGGATTTTTTTTTTACTTTTTAATGTCTGAAAAGCGATTTTTCTTGGGCAAAAAAGGGGGTTTGAAATACTCAGTGTTTCCTACATAATTTTATCATCATCATCATTATTAACTGTTACAAAAACAGTAAAGAAAACTTAGTAAAGACAACTTTTTTGTTGTTGTTGTTGTTGTTGTTGATGTCACGGAAAACATTGCGCGAACTTGCGAAGTACCGTACTGATAGTCGGACAGTGCTAAAATTAGCTCCTCCATTTTGCTTGCTAGCCCACTGTGTAGCATGCCCTGCGTTCATTGGCTCATCAATGAACCTTTGCTGGTTGGTTGTAGCCACCGGCGACAGCGACAAAAATTTAACATTTTTTCAACTTTCTAGGATTGGGTCGCAGGCCTACAGTTGCACAACAGCATTACAGTTTTGCGAAATACTTCTTTTTTGACACGTCTCAAAAAACACCTTTGCGATATTTAATTTTTATTTTTTTGAAAATCCTGTATTTCCAGGACCAGCTTTTGCAGCACCTCCAAATCCGACGGCATGGTCCTCAGTCGGAAAAGGGTTAAGTGTTGTCTTCGAGTCGGGGATGAGATCAAGAAGTCAACAAGAAAACACAACATGAAACAAAGTCATCCAATACAAACGTAAAACAAAAACAAGGATCATGAGAAAGAACCTCAATGAGAAAAGTCACACAGTTACTTCTTTAAAATGTATTTATTTATGTATTTTTTTTCAACCATGTATATTTAAATTACCGGATTTGTATCAGTTCCAGTGCATTTAAAAAAATATGCTGAGTCGTGTGACGCATGTATCACTGGTGACCCTCGAAGAGACCTCTGTCATGAACTTTCTGATTGTTGGAAGAAAAAAAACAGCAATGAACAGCATGTATTATTCAGTAAGGCAGACATCAGTGTATTTTGCATGTTTTACAGCACGTGTGGCTTCATAAAGTATCGGACAAAATGTTAACTTACAGCACTCATAAAGTCTGTTGACACGTTCATAATCATTGGCATTCATCTCTGTCGCAGTGCCAAAACTAGTGATAAGAGGATCTCTGGCAATGATGGTTGGTTGGTCATTTTTGGTGTAGGCATATCTACAAAATAAACAGACGGTAATTTAATATGTGGGTTTTGTCATCAAATTACAACACCTTGAACTAATACAGTCGTGAACTAATATAAAATAAACTTTAACATCCCATTGAAGATGACCACACCAGATACATATTATATATATATATATATATATATATATATATATATATATATATATATATATATATATATATATATATATATATTAGGGGTGTGAATTGCCTAGTACCTGACGATTCGATTCGTATCACGATTCACAGGTCACGATTCGATTCGATACGATTAATCCCGATATGAATTTATAAGTCGATTGTTGCGATTTTTTTCATTCAAAGTTAGAAAATACTAATCAGTAAGCTTGTAGAGCAGGGGTGTCAAACTCATGTTAGCTCAGGGGCCGCATAGAGGAAAATATTTTATCAAGTGGGCCGCATCGGGAAAAACCGGTATATAACTTAAAAACGATGTCCGTCATTTATACGCAGATTTTCGTGGACCAGCCCTAAATTACGAACTGTCATCATATTGTTCCGAAAAATAACATAAATGCAAATGGAACGCGGCAACAATTTGGCGGTACACGTTCCGGACGTGTTAAATCTACCTGATTTGCATATATATTGTTCCCAGAATGCATTGCGGGGCGCAGCTAATGAGGTTATGATGTTAATCCTTGTCATATTTAACACATTTATATCGGTCTATGATAAAAAAAAACAAATAAAATAATCTAATAATAATAATACTACTACTACTACTACTACTAATAATAATAATAATAATTTAACAAACCGTAACTTTAAGTTGTATGTAAAATAATGACATCCCGGACGATTCCCCCGTACAAGTTGCATTGCTCATCTGAGGACTGCTTGCGAATGTACAAATTTATTATGTTTTGACTGTCGACGGCTGATTAATTAGTCCAACATTACAATTTTATTTTATTTTTTTACTTTACAAAATCATCTCCCGGGCCGGATCAAACCCCTTTGCGGGCCTGATCCGGCCCGCGGGCCGTATGTTTGACACCACTGTTGTAGAGTGTAAGATTTATATGAAAATGTATTATTTATTTATCTGAAATTTCAGTCTTATAGAGGTTGTAATCTCTTTCATGTTTGAACAGCATTAAAATAAAATATTAAGGCTTAATGTTCCGTTCATATAACATTCTTCCATGCTCAAGGTGTGAATCCTAAAAGAAAAATAAATAAATAAATAAATAAATAAAATAAAAAATAAAAATCGATTCTGCCGATTATTGAAACGATTCGAGAATCGCGCGATGTAGTATCGCAATATATCGCCGAATCGATTTTTTTAACACCCCTAACATATATATATATATATATATATATATATATATATATATATATATATATATATATATATATATATATATATATATCAAACAACTGTTAGATGTCAGATGGTAGAAAACTAGTTGTGCAAAAAGTACTGAAACTGAGCAGGTGTAATTATAGTTTAAGAAAGAAGGTCAAATTAAGTTCACCTGTTAAACTAATTACCTCACTTTTTGTGAGACATGTTTAGAAATGGATCATATTTTTGTATGGTTGGACAGATTTACCATACTCACTTGTGGTAATGCATCACAGAGTTATAATCATAGGGGGTACCCAAGTTGTTCGTGTTCGCAATCTCAAAGTTTCTTTTCTGATCTGCATACAAGGAGAAAGCAAAACAAAACGTTTAACTTCATTTCAATTTTTTTTTTTTTTTTTTCCAGTAAAACGGGACATATAAGACACATGATAATGTGTATGCCATTCTGACAAAAAGTATCCATCATCAAGTTGACAGTTGTCATGAAGTGGTTACACCAGCAAATTCCAGGAACCATGATACAATATGCTCTCAAGTGCTTCCAGTACCAGTTCGATCAAAGATATATTGACAAGCTGACCTGGTTTAATGTTCTCAAAATTAATGATGACGTGGGAGTCTCTGTCGGATCGGACATGCTCATGATGGAATCCAAGTGCATGGAGAACCTCGTGCTGCACAACGTTTTTGTACAGACAATGACTTGTGTTCAAGGAGATGTACTGTCTATATCCTTGTCGACCAAGGTAGGACCAACACCTGGCACATCAACACACAAAATCAAGTGATGTCATGATCTCATTGACTTATCTGAATTCCTATGTTTCAGCAAAATGGAGGGGAATTGTCAGGTCTGAGGTGTGGTGGTGGACCCAAATGCAGGGAAGCAGGGCGAGGTGGCAGAGAATAAGGTCCAAAGTGTTTAATAAACAAAAACGAGGAGGCAAAAATGTGGTGTAAACTATGAAACAAAAACAATAAAGTCCAAAAGGGTGAAGCGAGACAAGATGTCGGTTAAGCAGTATTTTTGTCGAGCAGTAATTTTTGCCTAATTGTATAACCGCTCAATTCATATATGTACTGTATATTATTTTTGTAATTATTATATGTTGCCGAATTTATGTTTATTTATGATCGTGACTAACTAAAGAGACTCTTAGACAAATGTCAAATTAAACCCAACTGAAACCATGACAGGAATGTAGGAAATACTAGATTTAAATCAATGGTTCTTAACCTGGGTTTGTTTTAGCCCCAGTTGTTTGGGGGGCTTCTGCTGTTTTTATTGCATCTGCTGCCCCTTCATTACCTTCAACAAGGTTAACAACAACTGATTTAAATTGTAGCCCCACTTGAATTTATAACGCACAAATGATTTGTCAAGCATCTCAACATGTATGAACAGATGTGAGATTTTTTAGCCGAAATAGCAACGCAGCTAACGTTAGGGAAACAATGGTGACCCATGAAAATTGCTGCCGATACTGCCATAGCAGGAGAATGTCATGTTAAGGATGTAGCAAAAAGTCCATCAACTCAAAGATGGAGGACTTTGTTGTGGTCTTTTGTGCACATTAGCTGAAAAACCAATGCATCTTGGGACGTGGCATTGACAGAATAAAAGGAACAACTGTGACTTTCATGAAGCGTTTTAGCCAAGGTCATGGAGTTTCTAAATGTTTACGTAACTCTTACCCTTCGATGTCAGATATGAAGGATATATAGTGTTTATCACATCTAGTCTTCTTGACAAAGCGAATGCAGGTTTTGTACTCTCCTTCCTGGAAATCTTTCAGGATTTTTTTGATATATTCCTTCTGAATTTTGGCTGCAGACACACACACAGACAACATTACACTGCTATGTTTTATGGATCAAAGTACCACTTGAAGTAACCCTCTCAGGATGAGTCACTCCATCACTTAACTAAAATTTCATTGAAATAAGGAAAATCTTACAGTGAATATAATTTGAGCTCATCAATGGCACATCTAATATAAAATCAATTTTCAAAATGCATTATGACGATTCATTTTTAAAATGAGCCTGCTATTAAATAATTATGGTAGTATTATTCATGACTCTGCATGCCAAACAAATCATTTGAGGGACTTTCTTTGGTGACCCCTGACGAGATCGAAAATCACAAGAATGACAGCCAAGAGTTACATCATGACTTACTGAACACGTTGGAGATTTCATAGGGAATTATGACTTCCTTTCGGGTTTTAGGCCATTTACATCCAAAACGTGTGCAGACGCCAGCATTCCTCAAAATACCGTCGTCATTGCTCGTGTTGACCATAATGTCCCCATATATCAGATGCGAGGCTGTAGAATGACAGACAGTGATTTTTGTCATGTTTAACAGTGTTGTTCAAACTGTCATTTGGTCAATATTTCCATAACATGTCGGCAAATTCTGTTCTTGGCAGAAGAAGGACATGTTACGAAGTTTACATGGGTGTAAAGCCTTCATTGTGTACAACCTTTCATTGACATGTTTGATTTTTTCAAATGAAAACACTTACTTGAGGTAACATTTGCATTCGTCCCGGATTCTTCTAGAAAAGTAACAACAAATGCAATCACAAAGCGGCATTATAACCTTGTCAATGCATCCACATGGAGAAGTTAACAATTGTACAGTTATATATGATTTTACACACCAGTTCCATTTCTGCCTTTTCTATTTATTGCGACCTGAAACAAACAAACAAACAAACAAACAAACAAAAATCAGTTTTTAAAAATCTCATTTTGATGGATGCCTCATCCTGGTTCTTAATTTGTTCGATCCCTCGGGTGTATTATAAGAACATAATGAGGCTTTCGACAGTGGCATTAACGGTAAGGACAGCTGGAGTGAAAAAGACGGCCCGGTTGCAGAATTTTTTTTTTTATTTTTTTTTTTAAAGGAACTTTGAAGGCACTAAAATGGATGTGTTAATTTTCATGGAAAGACATATTAAGCAATAGGAGAAAAATCCTATAGATCAAAAGATGGAATTACAGTTCAATGTTCAGAACATTCACGTTGCAAATCATGAATCTTCATTTCATAACAGTAAATACTTTTTGGCATTAAAAGTTTGACAAATATTATTGTCATAAAAAAATCAAAAATCATAGAAACAATACCGGTTCAATTTTAACAATTGCAAATAATTCAAATACTTATATCAGTAAAACAAATAAATGTGTCTTCACTATCATTAAATAAATTACATGAAAACAACCCATACATAAATTGCAAATATAATACACAAAGTCTAACTTGAACATTGAAAAAAAAAAAAAAAAAAAAAAAAAAAAAAAAAATCCTATAATTATCTACTACTAAACTGTTTTTGGGTTTGTAAACTTGATCTTACTGGAGAAACAGCTGCAACAAACAGAAGCAGAACGGTGATGACAATTGGCGTCATGGTGTTGCTCTTGTCTGAAAATAAAGAAATAAAAAACTGAAGGTAATACGTTAAAATTATTAACACTGGTATGTGTTTGGCATGCGTGCATTCATGTGTGTGTTCAAAACGTTAAATTAACAATAAAACATTAATATTCAAATTAACAATAAAAATGCCCTCAAATTTTTCAGTTCAGTTCAGTTCAGTTTTCAATTGAAGTCAAAACAATGCAGGTAAACAAAGGAGTAATTTTGTCTTACCAGTCTTGCTGCCAGGTGTGCTTGTAGTAGCTGGTGCATCGTCCTATTTTATAGTTGGTCCAGAGGGTGTGTCTTACGGATTCCATCTCCTCAAATCAAGCCCTTTTGGATGGAAGTTTCCATATTTGGTCTAAGGACTACACTTGAGGCTGCAATGAGTCACTAGAGAACTATGGGTAGTTTGATTTTCTATTTTACTTGCTTGATACCTGCTGGAGAAAGAGGTCACATTAAGTTCACCTGTAAAGGTTTGAATGCATTTTAGGCTTGTCCTGAAATTCACCTGAAAGCCAATTATCCCTAACTTTTTGTGAGTAGTGACTACTGTTTGGCTTCAGGTGAAATTAATGGAAAATGAAAAAGGTTTATGCTATCGTGATATCATATCATGAAAGTACATTCTAAAAATTGATTAGTTAAGAAAAACTACCAATATTATAGTATTTAAGATAAGTATAGAATAGAAACTCGGCATGACCAGCTCTGTGGCTTATAGTGGTAGAGTGTCCTACCTGTGACTGGGATGTTGTGGGTTCAATCTTTGGCTGGGTCATACCGGAGACTATAAAAACCTTACTCAATTGCCTCCCTGCTTCAGTTGACACTCAGCATTATGGGTTGAAATTGGGGGGGTTAGATCACCAAATGATTCTCAAACGCAGCCCCTGCCTGCTGCTAACCCAGATTAACCAATCTCTTAGTCAGAATGGCCAATGTGTATCATTTTGCCCAATCACCAATATATATTGGTTGAAAACACTGACCAATCTAGAGTGTTTTTTTAATCAAAGGATAGGATCTGTCAAACACATAATCAGCTAGATTGGTCAAATAACCCTTTTTTTTTTTTTTTTTTAATAGATAATATCTGTTTTTAGAGTGTCGGACATTTAAATAGAAGGTTGCACTGGTGATTTCCTCCTCTCAAACAATTCATATAAATCTTCAATATTACTTTTGTGAATTGGTGAATTATCTGCATTCCATGTATTTCAGTCATTGGTTCTAATTGCCAGAGAATGTCATTTGTCATTAAGGGTAATGAATTATGCAATGAACTATATTATTGGGAAAGATAATGAACTCCCAGCAGGTGAATGTGAGGTCAGTGTGTGTAGTTCTTTGAGGGCCTTAACAGCCATTTACATTGAATCTCTATCTATCATATTACTACAGGTTGATTGGAGGAATAATTGTGGTCTACCACTTTGCATTTTTAATTTTTATATGGATTTGAAAAACCGAGAGAAAAAACATCATGAAAGATTTGTTCCAGACTCGGTACAAAACCTAAAATGATGAATAATGCTCTTGGGCTGACAGGCATTTGGTGCTTTACCGGATACGGTGTAATTTTATTGTCATCTGAAGAAAGGCTAATTGTGTTTTTTGTTTTGTCTTTGTTATTTTCCAGGTTCTGCGGTTGGGAAATGACTGTATCATCTCAATTCAACTCAACTTCATTTAAAAGCACTTTAAAACAAGCATTGATGTATACAAAGTGCTGTACATGGAACAGATATCGGTCATGCAGTAAAGATAAGATAACAAGAACACCAAAACAAACATTGTAAGTAAGTAAACAAGTAAATAAAATTTACATTCATACATTTACAACAAGTAGGTAAGTGAAAAAGCAAAATAAAATAAACACCAAATTCATAGCACAAAATACAGCAGACACCACAAAGCATCGAAACGATGCTAAGTCTTCTGCTAAGCCAAAAAATACAGATACAGTACAAGTTTTGAGACTAGTTTTAAAAGTAGATAGAGGGTGATTGCCTAATATTTTGCGGAAGGTTGTTACAAACTGCAAAAGTCTAAGTCTAAGCCTTTGCTTTGTCCTCGGTACCTCCAATTGTGTCCGGTCTGCTGACCTGAGGCATCGGGCAGGCGCGTTGGGATGCAAAAGCTCAGGTATTGTGGGAAAAGACTCTTTAGAGATTTAAAAACAAATAAAAGAATTTTAAAATGGACTCTAAATTGCACGAGAAGCCAGTGAAGAGAGGCCAGGATAGGGGTTGTCTCCTTCACTGGTTAGGAGACGAGCAGCAGCATTTTGGACCAGCTGGAGACGCTTGAGGGTGGACTGGGTCTGAGTCCAAGATGAATGCATGGATTACCCTTTCTAGGTGCTGCTGAGACAGGAGAGTCTTTAACTTCGCCAGGTGCCTAATTTGAAAAAAGTTTGATTGAACAACAGCACCAATTTGCCAGGCCAGTTTAAAATCACTGTCCATCGTAACACCTAAGTTTGAGACTGTTGGCTTTAGATACTGTGCCAAAGGACCCAACTCAGCAGGATGAGAAGGTCCACTGGGACCAAAGACCATAACTTGTTTCTTCTCGTTGAAGTTCAAGTAATTTAAAGCCATCCAGGCTTTAATTTCCGCTAGACAGGACAAGAGTGCCCTCAATGAGAAAGCATCCTTTTTACTAAGCGGGACATAGATCTGACTGTCATCCGCATAGCAATGAAAAGAGATTCCATGTTTTCTTAGGGGCAATAAATTAAATGAGAACAGTAGGAGCCCCAAAATACAACCTTGTGCAACACCATATGACTGTGAGGCAGTGTGGTACTCGGAGCATCCAAGGCTAACACAAAACATTCTGTTTAGTTAGTTGCATGTGTACCACTTTTTCAAGATTTTTTTTTTTGATGAAAGGCATCTTAGAAATTGGCCTAAAATTTGACAGCACACATTGGTCTAGACCGTGTTTCTTCAGCAGGGGTTGCACCACAGCATGTTTAAATTGTTTGGAGACTACGCCAGAAGACAGAATACTATTTATAATAGCCAAAACCGATTTACCGATACTCGGGAGAACCTCTTTGAAAAAATGAGGAGGAACAGAATCATACGGGGAGCCGGATGGCTTAATCTGGCGGAGAACATCTTCTAAAGAGCTCAAGAAAATGGCT
Source organism: Festucalex cinctus (assembly GCF_051991245.1). NCBI lineage: Eukaryota > Metazoa > Chordata > Actinopteri > Syngnathiformes > Syngnathidae > Festucalex > Festucalex cinctus. The sequence goes on along the minus strand of NC_135414.1, from coordinate 14,733,198 downwards.
TCAAATGAATTTAGCACCACCGAGTAAGGGACCTGAATGAATCAAAAGTGATGTTGTTGGTGGTGAGAGCTCTAGCTTTGGCAAACTTATCAATGAAAAACTAAAAAGGAAACTATTGCACATTTCAAGGCAAGAGTCTGTGCAGGTTGGCTGAGGGAGTTTGAATACTGAATCAATTTTTCAAATCCTCTTTGAAGCGGCAACTGCAAGAACACAAACCCCCAGTTTATGATACGCCGACAAAACACAGAACATCTTTATCTCAACTCCCAATTGTGATTCGAGCCCCGTCTTTGAGACCTTGCGGCGTCCGGCACCCTAATTACATATCACAATATGTAAGCACAATTCCGGCGCGCACCACATGGGGCCCGACATGCTGGCATCAAGCCACCAATGGAAGTTATATGTGACAAGAGCGGCTCCCAGCGGTCGCAAATGGAATTATACGCACCGAAAGACATCAAGTCAAGTCAAGTCAAGTGACTATGTTGTGTTCTATGTGTTGCATAATGTGAAGTTTATGTGTTTATTTTAGGAAAAGGATGAATGTACCATTTAGATTAGCTGGGTATGATACCTTAGTGCACTAAATGCTGCTGGTGCTGTTTTATTTTTTTATTTATTTTTTATTTATTTTTTTTAGCTCGCATGAAAAGCGCTATATTATGAGTATTTGAGGATTTTATTTGTTTGTTTGTTTGTTTGTTTTTTCTCCCAAAACTAAGTAAAATCATATGTGGTGCCCCTAGCGGTGACTGCAGGAAGTAAACCTTTCCTCAGCGTCAGCTCAATTTATTAATTCATCATAACAATGAGCAATTATCGCTACAATTACAACACCTAAAAGGATGGCTAATGCTCTTGGGCTGAAAGGAATTTGGTGCTGTATTGTAAGGTGTAATTTACTTGTTATTGGAAGAAAGGCTAAGGGTGATCACACATTTTAGGCATGCGAGATACTTATAAAATGACCAAGTCAAAATTATCTACCCACCACAAAAATGCAAAATATCTAATTATTTTCAAATGTACTGAGGATTCTTTGTATGTACGAAGTATGCTGATGTACCTTGCATAACCGAGTCAAACAATATTGCAAAACACAAATAATAATTAACTATTAACTTTTTTTTTTTTTTTGTAATGACTTGAGTTTACTTTGAGGACTTGCACTGAATTGAATCAGCCAGGAATGCAGTAGCTGCTGACAGCCAGCCTCAAGCACACTTCCAAATATTTATTAGTCATGGTGGAACGAACGGTATTTGGAGTTAATAATCTTCATGTAGAAAAAGTCTGACTCACATAAATAGGTGGAACTGTCCGGACAACCGGATTTTAGTTCCTTTCTCTTTCTCAACTCGCTTTTCGACGGGAAGTCGGTGTCGTATTTTCCATGAAGAGTCCGAAAATGGCCTCCACATTTCCCTTCTTTGGTATTACAATGGTCGAATGGCAGATGAGGCAAACACACTTCGAAAATGACATTGTGGAAAAAAAGTCCACCTTCCGTATTAAAGTGAAATGTTTTTATCTTCTTACTTCGTCCGACGTTCATTTTGATGACCACAAGCTTTAGCGATGGCTTAAAATCAGAGGTAATTCCCTGACTAGGTGAGCGCTTAGCGCCGTTGTTTGCGCATGAGCGGTGACCTGAATGTCAAAATTCACTCGTCATCTGACTGGTTGCCCTGTATGTCAATCAAGTAACGGGATTGTTGATAGGCTGACATCGTAAGTTTTGCTGCACCGTTGTTTGCGTTTGATTGGTCACCTGAATGTCAAATTCAGCTGTATCAATTAAGTGATGGGACGCTTCAAACATCAAAGCGTATGTCGGGATGGAAGAATGTTGATTTGTTGCGATTGTATTGTATTGGTGTTAATGTTTTATATGTTGTGTTTTTTTGTTTTTTTTTTGTTTTTGTATTTCTGTAAAGCGCTTTGTGACAGTTCAGGCTGTTTGAAAGCGCTATATAAATAAACATGAGTTGAGTTGAGTTGAGTTGAGTTTAATGTCACGCCACGATCGACCAGTACTACTTCCGCGATCTACCGGTAGATCGCGATTGACGTAATGAGCAACCCTGGTATACAGTGTATGAAAAACTACGCAAAAAAAAAAAAAAAAAAGTAGCTGGGTTGTCATCAATTTGAGTCATTTTCAATTAATATACATTGAATTAATTATTAAGTGATCAACAGAGAGGCAAATGACATGAATTGGGCTCAAAGCACACTAACTGTTTGCTCCCAAATATTTATCCATCCATCCATCCATTTTCTTGACCGCTTATTCCTCACAAGGGTCGCGGGGGCTGCTGGCGCCTATCTCAGCTGGCTCTGGGCAGTAGGCGGGGGACACCCTGGACTGGTTGCCAACCAATCGCAGGGCACCCAAATATTTATGAAGTCACTTATTACAATTCAGTGCATGTGACTAGATTGGTTGAAAGAAAATATTACTTAATGACTTCTAAATTAAATACGAAAGTAGTATTAAAGTGTGAATATTTGTTATTTAGTCCTGCAGGTTTTAGATATTTCCACCCACGAGCACAAATGATTCATATCATATAATCAGCTCATCAGCATGCCTGGTAACGATCCTGATCTTTAGTATCAGGTCTGTTGGTAGGCAGAAACATCTAAAACCTGCAGTGTTCTGGACCTCGAGGACTGGAATTGGTGAACCCTGCTATATAATATTTAAAAAAAAAAAAAAAAAAAAACACTGAAGCCTATCAGTGGGTGTTTTCAGCCAGGATCCCTGTATAATGATGGATAATGAGAGCCTAGCAAAGAACGAACTTCTCTTGTTTGCATCAACCATTCAGAGTATTGAAGAATATTATAGAATATCGAAGAATAATATATTATTATAGAATATTATAGAATATCGAAGAATATTTCAGTATCGAGAATGGTGACTTAATTGCAGAAGTTAGGTTTACATTACATGGTGCATTGGTGATTGTTTTTTCTTGTGTGCTTTGCTTTCATTTGTTTGTTTGTTTGATTGGGTTTGTTGAATATATAAACATAAACACACCACGAGTATAAAATACAAGTTGCAGTCAAAAAAAGATGAAAAGAAAAAGAAATCATCAATATTATTATAATTTACATGTTCAAAAGGAGTAGGAGGAAGTACAAAAACTTATCTTGTCCACCTACTCCCTAATACTCCTAATAATACACTAAAGTTGTTCTTACGAACAAAAATGTAACAATAAAAAATAAACGTTTGTCTTAAGTGCACAGATATATTGGAAAGTTATAAGTCTTTATCCATTACATAAATGCAAAGAAGAGAGAGCGATAAAGTCATTCTTTTCTATTTCATCCATTCTTGCCACCTCTTTCACACTAAATGTTGCCGTCCACCACTTTATCTGTAACTTTTGGCTTAGCATAAAACTTAGCATGATTTCGATGCTTTGTGGTGTCTGCTGTATTTTGTACTATGAATTTGATCTTTATTTTATTTTGCATTTTCACTTACCTACTTGTTGTAAATGTATTAATGTAAATTTTATTTACTTGTATACTTACTTACAATGTTTGTTTTGTTGTGCTTGTTATACTTATCTTTACTGCATGACCGATATCTGTTCCATGTACAACACTTTGTATACAGCAATGCTTGTTTTAAAGTGCTTATAAATTAAGTTGAGTTGAATTGAGATGATACAGTCATTTCCCAACCGCAGAACCCGGAAAATAACAAAGACAAAACAAAAAAAAAACAATTAGCCTTTCTTCAGATGACAATAAAATTACACCGTATCCGGTAAACCACCAAATGCCTTTCAGCCCAAGAGCATTATTCATCATTTTAGGTTTCGTACCGAGTCTGGAACAACAGAGGAGATGGAAATCTTTCATGATGTTTTTTTCTCTCTAGTTGTAGACCACAATTATTCCTCCAATCAACCTGTAGTAATATGATAGATGGAGATTCAATGTAAATAAATGGCTGTTAAGGCCCTCAAAGAACTACACACACTGACCTCACATTCACCTGCTGGGAGTTCATTATCTTTCCCAATAATATAGTTCATTGCATAATTCATTACCCTTAATGACAAATGACATTCTCTGGCAATTAGAACCAATGACTGAAATACATGGAATGCAGATAATTCACCAATTCACAAAAGTAATATTGAAGATTTATATGAATTGTTTGAGAGGAGGAAATCACCAGTGCAACCTTCTACTTAAATGTCCGACACTCTAAAAACAGATATTATCTATTATTTCTATTTAAAAAAAAAAGGGTTATTTGACCAATCTAGCTGATTATGTGTTTGACAGATCCTATCCTTTGGTTAAAAAAAAACACTCTAGATTGGTCAGTGTTTTCAACCAATATATATTGGTGATTGGGCAAAATGATACACATTGGCCATTCTGACTAAGAGATTGGTTAATCTGGGTTAGCAGCAGGCAGGGGCTGCGTTTGGGAATCATTTGGTGATCTAACCCCCCCAATTTCAACCCATAATGCTGAGTGTCAACTGAAGCAGGGAGGCAATTGAGTAAGGTTTTTATAGTCTCCGGTATGACCCGGCCAAAGATTGAACCCACAACATCCCAGTCACAGGTAGGACACTCTACCACTATAAGCCACAGAGCTGGTCATGCCGAGTTTCTATTCTATACTTATCTTAAATACTATAATATTGGTAGTTTTTCTTAACTAATCAAATTTTAGAATGTACTTTCATGATATGATATCACGATAGCATAAACCTTTTACATTTTCCATTAATTTCACCTGAAGCCAAACAGTAGTCACTACTCACAAAAAGTTAGGGATAATTGGCTTTCAGGTGAATTTCAGGACAAGCCTAAAATGCATTCAAACCTTTACAGGTGAACTTAATGTGACCTCTTTCTCCAGCAGGTGTCAAGCAAGTAAAATAGAAATTCAAACTACCCATAGTTCTCTAGTGACTCATTGCAGCCTCAAGTGTAGTCCTTAGACCAAATATGGAAACTTCCATCCAAAAGGGCTTGATTTGAGGAGACGGAATCCGTAAGACACACCCTCTGAACCAACTATAAAATAGGACGATGCACCAGCTACTACAAGCACACCTGGCAGCAAGACTGGTAAGACAAAATTACTCCTTTGTTTACCTGCATTGTTTTGACTTCAATTGAAAACTGAACTGAACTGAACTGAAAAATTTGAGGGCATTTTTATTGTTAATTTGAATATTAATGTTTTATTGTTAATTTAACGTTTTGAACACACACATGAATGCACGCATGCCAAACACATACCAGTGTTAATAATTTTAACGTATTACCTTCAGTTTTTTATTTCTTTATTTTCAGACAAGAGCAACACCATGACGCCAATTGTCATCACCGTTCTGCTTCTGTTTGTTGCAGCTGTTTCTCCAGTAAGATCAAGTTTACAAACCCAAAAACAGTTTAGTAGTAGATAATTATAGGATTTTTTTTTTTTTTTTTTTTTTTCAATGTTCAAGTTAGAGTTTGTGTATTATATTTGCAATTTATGTATGGGTTGTTTTCATATAATTTATTTAATGATAGTGAAGACACATTTATTTGTTTTACTGATATAAGTATTTGAATTATTTGCAATTGTTAAAATTGAACCGGTATTGTTTCTATGATTTTTTTTTTTTTTATGACAATAATATTTGTCAAACTTTTAATGCCAAAAAGTATTTACTGTTATGAAATGAAGATTCATGATTTGCAACGTGAATGTTCTGAACATTGAACTGTAATTCCATCTTTTGATCTATAGGATTTTTCTCCTATTGCTTAATATGTCTTTCCATGAAAATTAACACATCCATTTTAGTGCCTTCAAAGTTCCTTTAAAAAAAAAATAAATAAAAAAATAAAATAAAATTCTGCAACCGGGCCGTCTTTTTCACTCCAGCTGTCCTTACCGTTAATGCCACTGTTGAAAGCCTCATTATGTTCTTACAATACACCCGAGGGATCGAAGAAATTAAGAACCAGGATGAGGCATCCATCAAAACGAGATTTTTAAAAACTGATTTTTGTTTGTTTGTTTCAGGTCGCAATAAATAGAAAAGGCAGAAATGGAACTGGTGTGTAAAATCATATGTCATCATACAATTATTAACTTCTCCATGTGGATGCATTGACAAGGTTATAATGTCGCTTTGTGATTGCATTTGTTGTTACTTTTCTAGAAGAATCCGGGACGAATGCGAATGTTACCTCAAGTAAGTGTTTTCATTTGAAAAAATCAAACATGTCAATGAAAGGTTGTACACAATGAAGGCTTTACACCCATGTAAACTTCGTAACATGTCCTTCTTCTGCCAAGAACAGAATTTGCCGACATGTTATGGAAATATTGACCAAATGACAGTTTGAACAACACTGTTAAACATGACAAAAATCACTGTCTGTCATTCTACAGCCTCGCGTCTGATACATGGCGACATTATGGTCAACACGAGCAATGACGACGGTATTTTGAGGAATGCTGACTTCTGCACAAGAATGGGATGTAAATGGCCTAAAACCGGAAAGGAAGTCATAATTCCCTATGAAATCTCCAACGTGTTCAGTAAGTCATGATGTAACTCTTGGCTGTCATTCTTGTGATTTTCGATCTCGTCAGGGGTCACCAAAGAAAGTCCCTCAAATGATTTGTTTGGCATGCAGAGTCATGAATAATACTACCATAATTATTTAATATCAGGCTCATTTTAAAAATGAATCGTCATAATGCATTTTGAAAATGGATTTTATATTAGATGTGCCATTGATGAGCTCAAATTATATTCACTGTAAGATTTTCCTTATTTCAATGAAATTTTAGTTAAGTGATGGAGTGACTCATCCTGAGAGGGTTACTTCAAGTGGTACTTTGATCCATAAAACATAGCAGTGTAATGTTGTCTGTGTGTGTGTGTCTGCAGCCAAAATTCAGAAGGAATATATCAAAAAAATCCTGAAAGATTTCCAGGAAGGAGAGTACAAAACCTGCATTCGCTTTGTCAAGAAGACTAGATGTGATAAACACTATATATCCTTCATATCTGACAGCAGAGGGTAAGACTTACGTAAGCATTTAGAAACTCCATGACCTTGGCTAAAACGCTTCATGAAAGTCACAGTTGTTCCTTTTATTCTGTCAATGCCACGTCCCAAGATGCATTGGTTTTTCAGCTAATGTGCACAAAAGACCACAACAAAGTCCTCCATCTTTGAGTTGATGGACTTTTTGCTATATCCTTAACATGACATTCTCCTGCTTTGGCAGTATCAGCAGCAATTTTCATGGGTCACCATTGTTTCTCTAACGTTAGCTGCGTTGCTATTTCGGCTAAAAAATCTCACATCTGTTCATACATGTTGAGATGCTTCACTTTGTAATTCTCTGTCACAAAACAAATCATTTGTGCGTTATATATTCAAGTGGGGCTACAATTTAAATCGGTGTTTGTTAACCTTGTTGAAGGTAATGATCCCCCCCCCCCAAACAGCGCAAAAATTACTGCTAGACAAAAATACTGCTTAACCGACATCTTGTCTCGCTTCACCCTTTTGGACTTTCTTGTTTTTGTTTCATAGTTTACACTGCATTTTTGCCTCCTCATTTTTGTTTATTAAACACTTTGGACCTTATTCTCTGCCACCTCGCCCTGCTTCCCTGCATTTGGGTCCACCACCACACCTCAGACCTGACAATTCCCCTCCATTTTGCTGAAACATAGGAATTCAGATAAGTCAGTGAGATCATAACATCACTTGATTTTGTGTGTTGATGTGCCAGGTGTTGGTCCCACCTTGGTCGACAAGGAAATAGACAGGAGATCTCCTTGAAAATAAGTCGTTGTCTGTACAAAAACGTTGTGCAGCACGAGGTTCTCCATGCACTTGGATTCCATCATGAGCAAGTCCGATCCGACAGAGATGACCACGTCATCATTAATTTTGAGAACATTGAACCAGGTCAGCTTGTCAACATATCTTTGATCGAACTGGTACTGGAAGCACTTGAGAGCATATTGTATCATGGTTCCTGGAATTTGCTGGTGTAACCACTTCATAACAACTGTCAACTTGATGATGGATACTTTTTGTCAGAATGGCATACACATTATCATGTGTCTAAATGTCCCGTCTTACTGAAAAAAAAAATAAATAAATAAATTTGAAATGAAGTTAAACATTTTGTTTTGCTTTCTCCTTGTATGCAGATAAGAGAAGCAACTTTGAGATTGCGAACACGAACAACTTGGGTACCCCCTATGATTATAACTCTGTGATGCATTACCACAGGTGAGTATGGTAAATCTGTCCAACCATACAAAAATATGATCCATTTCTATACATGTCTCACAAAAGGTGAGGTAATTAGTTTAACCGGTGAACTTAATTTGACCTTCTTTCTTAAACTATAATTACACCTGCTCAGTTTCAGTAGTTTTCTACCATCCGACATCTAACAGTTGTTTGATCTATGTATATATATATATATATATATAATATGTATCTGGTGTGGTCATCTGCAATGGGATGTTAAAGTTTATTTTATATTTATTTACTACTGTATTAGTTCAAGGTTCAAAACCCACATATTAAATTACCGTCTGTTTATTTTGTAGATATACCTTCAGCAAAAATGGCCAACCAACCATCACTGCCAGAAATCCTTTAATCACTAGTTTTGGCACTGCGACAGAGATGAATGCCAATGATTATGAACGTGTCAACAAACTTTATGAGTGCTGTGAGTTAACATTTTGTCCGATACTTTATGAAGCCACACGTGCTGTAAAACATGCAAAATACACTGATGTCTGCCTTACTGAATAATACATGCTGTTCATTGCTGTTTTTTTTTTTCTTCCAACAATCAGAAAGTTCATGACAGAGGTCTCTTCGAGGGTCACCAGTGATACATGCGTCACACGACTCAGCATATATTTTTAAACGCACTGGAACTTATACAAATCCAGTAATTTAAATATACATGGTTGAAAAAAAATACATAAATAAATACATTTTAAAGAAGTAACTGTGTGAGGTTCTTTCTCATGATCCTTGTTTTTATTTTACGTTTGTATTGGATGACTTTGTTTCATGTTGTGTCTTCTTCTTGTTCATGTCTTACGCCCGTTTACACGCAATCAAAGCCGGCTTCATTCCTCAAACAAATCTTGTCCAGACAAAACTGTCTCAAGACATGCGAGTGTCCAAAAGAAGACAACTAATACGTTTAACTGTTGTAATATATATACCAAGTCTGGAGTGACGGTGTAGCGCTGCCGCAGAAAGTTAACGGAAAGAAGAACAAGAATCAGTGAAGAAGATGAACCACTGATCTGAAGAGCCGATAGGCTAAGACTTTTGAAGCCGCGAGGCCGCCATATTATTCCTCCCAAGAAACGTTTCTCAGCATACGATCCTATACATTTACAGTATTGAAATTAGACAACCCTTGAGACAGTACTTAGTAGAAATAACAGGGGTCTAGCAACTGAGCGATTTAAAAAAAAAAAAAAAAAGGGGGGGCGGGGTCTTCAAAGTAGTTTAAACAGTTGTCTGTTTGCGAAATTGGATGAGGAAGATGGCTGTAGAAGCGCAGGAGAAGTGACAATGCCGGGTGATTCAAGTACAACAGGGAAAACATTTTGCTGTAAAAGCATAAAAAAAAGAAAGAAAATTCCCACTCTCCACGCTAAAGGGAACATATATATATATATATATATATATATATATATATATATATATATATATATATATATATATATATATACATATATTTTATTATTTTCTCTGAGGTAAAGTATTAGTATTAACTAGCGATCCAAGATGGCGGGATCTTCTGCGATCGTGCAGTGTCACCGATAGCGTCTTGACAGCGGACCTGTTGCGGCTCAATATTGATCCATATGTAAGGTGCGCTGGATTATAAGGCGCATGGTCACCTTTTGAAAAAAATTGAAGGCTTTTAGGTGCGCCTTATAGTGCGGAACACATATATATATATTAGGGCTGTCAAACGATTAAAAAAAATTAACTAATTAATCGCATAATTTGTTATAGTTAATCGCGATTAATCGCGATTAATTTGTTTGTTTTACTTTTACTGATACATTTTTTTTTATATAAATGTTGGAACAAATATTTACCCAAGCACAGTGTTTAAATTAATGTAGAATCATCACATACAAAGAATATTTTGAGTCAAAAACTTTTAATAGTTATTTTTTAAGCGCCTTCCTTAATTTTTGAAAACGATTATTCTCCTGTAAAATATAAACTTTAAACAAAAACATCAAATTTGACTCAATATTGCGGGCACCTTTTTTTTGTTTTTTTTTTAATACTCTTTACTCTAATGTAGATTTAAAAACAACCCATACCTATTTAAAAGTGCAGAGGGCGATGTCTTGCATGTTCCACTGGTAATATAAGTGTAATAAAATTCTGAATAACAACAAATGTGTTCTTTTTATCACTCAAAAAAAAAAAAAAGTGCCTGAGTCAATGTAAAAAAAATATATATATTGCTGAAAGTTCGATTGAATATTTTTTTTCTCCATGGAAAGAAATTTGGCTTCATCCTTCTTTATACTTAGCCAATTACTGAGGAAAACCAGTTTGTTCACATTATCAGGGGACAAAGAAGCTCGCTTCTTTTGAATGATGTGGCCTGAGAGCGAGAACAACCTCTCACAGGGTACTGTGGTTGCATGAGTTGACAGGTACTTGCGTGCAATGGATGCCAGCCTGCTGTGTGCTCCTTCTCTCTCTGACCACCATTGTAGTGGGCAATACTCCAATTCCATTCCGATGTACAACTTCGGTGATATTTGAATTCAGCTTTACAAAGTGAGCAAACCAGTAGATTTCTCCAACGAGCCGTCGGGTAACTTTTTGAAGTGAGACTTTCCGCCCAAAAGTCCGTCGCGGTCCATCTTCGCGCCAGGGACGCAACATAAGTCACGTGACGAGAAGTCGTCTTCGTCGTCGTTGTCGTCGTCTTCTTGTTTTTCTTCTTCTTCTTCTTCTTCTTCGTCATCGTCTTCTTCTTCTTCTTCTTGTGAATTTAAGTGGCGGTTTGCGTCGGTTCAAGGCAGCAAAGGAACGTTTACAAAAAAAAAAAAAAACTAACGGCGTAATTTTTTTTTAAAGCGTTATTTTTTTTATATTAATCGCCAAATTTAACGCGTTAACTTTGACAGCACTAATATATATATATATATATATATATATATATATACACACGTCAATTTGGATTTGGTTCGGCATATTAGGGCTGTCAAAGTTAAATCGCTAATAGATTAATTAATCACAGAAAAATGTCGCATTAATCACGTATTAACGCACATTAATCGCACAATTTTTTTTTTTTTGAGTGCACTTGAGCCTTGAACGTAACCGCAGATGGTTACATTGAAGGCTGCGCAGGTCAGTGATTAGGTCAATGCACGGCATTTACTATGCCTGTGGCTCCAAAATGAGCGGGGTGATTCCAGTTGGTGTGCTCGATGGTTTCCCTTTAAAAAACACCCCGACGGGACTTTTCGTAAAACAAAAGTAATTTGCGTTTAATTAATTAATTGCAGAATTGCAACCAATTGATTTGATGCTGGGCGGCACGGTAGTCAAGTGGTTAGCACGTCCGCTTCCCAGTTCTGAGGTCTCCGGTTCGAGTCCAGGCTCGGACCTTCCTGGGTGGAGTTTGCATGTTCTCCCCGTGCCCGCGTGGGTCTTCTCCGGGTACTCCGGTCTCCTCCCACATTCCAAAGACATGCATGGCAGGTTAATTGGGGCGCTCCGAATTGTCCCTAGGTGTGCGTGTGAGTGTGGATGGTTGTTCGTCTCTGTGTGCCCTGCGATTGGTTGGCAACCAGTCCAGGGTGTCCCCCGCCTACTGCCCAGAGCCAGCTGAGATAGGCGCCAGCAGCCCCCGCGACCCTTGTGAGGAATAAGCGGTCAAGAAAATGGATGGATGGATGATTTGATGCTGTTACATTTTGCGCAATATACGCATGCATGAAATTGCGTTCATGCATTTAATCTGTCACGGTTCCGGTGCGGGGTGGGGACCCAAATGCAGAAAAACAAAAGGAATGAGTTGGCAAAGTTTTATTGCAATAGTGGACGGCCAGAAAGTGGTTGCAGTCCGTTGGGTGCTGGGGGCTGGTTCTGGTAGGCGAGGCGTGTGTCAAGGTCAGGGTCTGCGGGCAGGACGACAGGCTGAAAAGGAGGACGGAAATGCGAGTCAGGAAAGGTAAGTAAAAGTTGATTTCAAGGTCTAGCTGGATGTACAAACTCGTTCAGGAGTTGTGACGATCTGGCGGTGTGGTGGAGTCAGAGGCTGGCTTAAGTAGGCTGCTGATTAATTGGACACACCTGCTGCTTGACTCCAATGCACCACACCTGGAAGACACACGCACACTCAGCGGGCTGGGCCCGCAGGCCTGACAGTACCCCCTCCCCCACGAGCACCACCAGGTGCAGAACGGCCCAGGCGACCAGGATGGGCACGATGGAAGTCGCGGATCAGCGACTTGCACAGGACCTGGCGAGCAGGGATCCAGCTGCGCTCCTCTGGTCCGTAACCCTCCCAGTCTACTAAATACTGGAGGCCGCGACCGCGGCGACCAACGTCCAGGAGGCGGCGTACCGTGTAGGCGGGATGTCCATCAATTATGAGAGGAGCTGGCGGTGGCGGCACAGGTGGGGACAGAGGGCTAGATGAAACAGGTTTTATCTGAGAGACATGAAAAGTGGGGTGAACACGGAGAGAGGTTGGGATCTTGAGACGCACAGCACAGGGATTGATCACAGCCGCAATCTCAAAGGGGCCGATGAAACGAGGGGACAGCTTCTTGGATTCCGCCTTTAGCGGGAGGTTCCTCGTACTGAGCCACACCTTCTGGCCGACAGCATAGGAAGGTGCAGGAATGCGGCGACGGTTGGCGTGAACCTGTGTCCTGGCAGATGACCGGAGTAAGGTGAAGCGGGCTTGCCTCCAGACCCTGGAGCATAGGCGCATGTGGCTTTGCACAGATGGAACGGAGAGGTCAGGGACCTGAGAGGGAAACAGTGGTGGTTGGTAGCCCAGAGAACACTGAAAAGGGGACATACCTGAGGAGGCGTTGGGTAGGGAATTATGGGCGTACTCTACCCAAGCGAGCTGAGTGCTCCATGAAGCGGGATGGGACTGTGAGATGCAGCGGAGGGTGGTCTCCAGTTGCTGATTGGTACGTTCACATTGACCATTAGTTTGTGGATGGTAACCGGACGAGAGGCTCAGGCCAATGCCTAATGCAGCACAAAAGGCCCTCCAGACCTGTGAAGTGAACTGGGGCCCCCTGTCCGACACAATGTCAGAAGGGATGCCATGTAGACGGAAGACATGTTGGACTAACTGGTCAGCGGTTTCCTTGGCAGTTGGGAGCTTGGGAAGAGCAAGAAAGTGGGCTGCTTTGGAAAACCTGTCAACAATGGTGAGAACTACTGTGTTACCTCTTGACGGCGGAAGTCCGGTAACAAAGTCCAGGGCAATGTGGGACCACGGGCGTTTGGGAATAGAAAGCGGGTGGAGCAGGCCAGAGCTAGGTTTGGAGGAGGTTTTGTTCTGGGCACATACCGTGCATGCCGAGACGAACGAGCGGGTGTCCTCCTCCATCGTGGGCCCCCAAAAATTTTGGCGGAGGAAGGTCAGCGTCCTGCGGATTCCCGGGTGGCAGGTAAGTCACGAGGAGTGAGCCCACTGTAGAACCTGGGAACGGACAGGGTCAGGGACAAACAGGCGGTTCTGCGGAGCCCGGGGGGGTATAGTCAGTCCAACCTGGGCCCTCCTCACCAGGGCTTCAATTTCAAAAGTGACAGACCCAACAAAACAGGTGGAAGGCAGGATAGGGCCGGGATCTGACCTGGTGCCCTCTGCTGCAAACTGGCGGGATAGGGCATCCGGTTTTGTATTCTGAGACCCTGGGCGGTAGGACAGGGTGAATGCGAACCGATCAAAGAATAAGGCCCACCTGGCTTGACGTGAGCTTAGTCTCTTGGCAGAGCGGATGTACTCCAGGTTTTTGTGGTCTGTCCATACAACAAATGGCTGCTCGGCCCCTTCCAGGAGGTGTCTCCATTCCTCCAATGCCGCCTTCACCGCGAGGAGTTCCCGGTCACCAATTCCATAGTTCCTCTCGGCTGGAGAGAGCCTGCGGGAATAGAAGGCACACGGGTGGACCTTACCATCCTCCAGAGACCGCTGGGACAAAACCGCTCCGACCCCCACCTCCGAGGCATCCACCTCAACTATGAATTGCCTCTGCGGATCTGGATGGACAAGCACAGGAGCAGTGGTGAACATATGTTTGAGCCTGCTAAAGGCCAGGTCAGCCTCCTCAGACCACTTGAAGGGCACCACTGTGGACGTAAGGGCAGTAAGAGGAGCTGCGGCACGACTGTAGTCTTTGATGAATCGGCAATAGAAATTGGAAAAACCAAGGAAGCGTTGCAGCTCCTTCCTGGATGTGGGTCTGGGCCAATTGGTGACTGCAGTAGTTTTGGCAGGGTCCATTTGGAGCTGTCCCTCAGCAATTACGTAGCCCAAAAAGGTGGTTTTGGTTACATGGAACTCACACCTCAGCTTTCACAAAAAGCTTGTTTTCAAGGAGTCTCTGGAGTACATGGCGTACATGTCTTTTATGTTCAGAGTCCGAACTTGAGAAAATCAAGATGTCATCAAGGTACACAAAGACGAACTTCCCAATCATGTCACGCAAAACATCGTTGACCAGGGCCTGGAAGACAGCGGGGGCGTTCGTTAAGCCAAAAGGCATGACAAGATATTCGTAGTGCCCCCTATGTGTGTTGAATGCGGTCTTCCATTCATCACCCTGCCGAATTCGGACAAGATGGTAGGCCTGGCGCAAGTCTAACTTGGTAAAGATGGTGGCTCCATGAAGAGGTGAGAACGCGGAGTCCATCAGGGGTAGGGGATATTTGTTCTTTATGGTGATTTCATTCAGACCACGATAGTCAACACAAGGGCGGAGTGTCTTGTCCTTTTTGTCCACAAAGAAAAAAACAGCTCCCACTGGTGACGAGGAAGGCCGGATGATACCTGCTGCCAGTGATTCATTGATGTAAGAATCTGCTGCTTCTCTTTCCGGCCGTGAGATGTTGTAAAGCCGGCTTCGTGGAAGTGGCGCTCCGGGCTGGAGGTCAATGGCGCAGTCGTATGGTCGGTGAGGGGGCAGAGAAGCAGCATGGTGTTTGCTGAACACCCGGGCAAGGTCATGGTACTCGGGAGGGACGCAGGACAGGTCGGGCAGTTCTTGTTTGTTTTGGCCACTGGGTGGCACAACGTCAGACAGTAAGCAATTCTTATGGCAAAAATTGCTCCAGGAAATGATGTTGGGCACAGTCCAGTCAATGTGTGGGTTGTGCTGTTTGAGCCATGGCATGCCCAACACTATGGGAACTTGGAGGGAGTCAAATACATGTAGACTGATTACCTCTTGGTGATTACTCGAGAGCTTGAGTACAACTGGTACTGTTTGTTGTCTGACATGGGAGATCAGTGCACCGTTTAGGGCTGTGGCATCCAAAGGAGTGGTCAAGGTTTGCAGGTCTATAGCCATTTGTTCTACCAGTCGGTGATCAATTAGGTTCTCATCGGCTCCGGAGTCTACAAGGGCTGACACGGGCAGAGACATATTACCCCAGCAGAGGGTGGCAGAGAGCATAAAACGGTTAGAAGCAGGGGAACTCATAACGGGACTCACCAATACGTTCCCCATTACTGGTGAGTCAGTCCTTTTGGCCGGGAGGGGCACTGAGCGATGTAGTGGCCGCTGGCTCCACAGTACAGGCACAGGTTAGAGGAGCGTCTGCGCGCCCTCTCCAAGTCCGACAGACGAGCACGTCCCAGCTGCATAGGGACACTGCCAGTGTCTGGGGGCGGGTCAGAGGCGGAAACTGGAGCCAGTGGCATGGGAGATGGATCCGACAGTGATGGCCCAGCAGTGGGCGGAGTCTGCACTTTGGCACTGCGCTCTCTCTTGCGCTCCCGGAGGCGACAATCCAGCCTTATGGCCAAGTCAATGAGCAAGTCAAGACAGCTCGGATCATCCCTCGAGGCCAATTCATCCTTAATGTTTTCGTTTAATGCTGCCCGGAAGACTTCCTGGAGTGCCTCATCGTTAAAGTTGCTCTCAGCGGCGAGAGTCCTGAAAGACACCGAGAACTCTGCCACGCTACGAGCACCCTGTTGTAGCGACATGAGACGTCTTGCAGCCTCCCTCCCATGGACCGGGTGGTCGAAGACCTTCCTCATTTCCTGGGTAAAGCTGGAAAAGGAAGCGCAAGCAGGAGACTGTTTGTCCCACTCAGCAGTGGCCCATGCGAGAGCCGCGCCGCGGAGGCAGCCTATGAGGTAAGCAATTTTAGCGTGGTCAGAAGCATAGGACAGTGGCTGCTGACTGAAGACTAGGGAACACTGGACTAGAAAAGGACGGCAAGCTCCTAAATCACCATCATAAGGGGCAGGCGTGGGCACGTACGGTTCTTTAACGATCTGGGGAGGAGGTGCAGTGGGCGGGGCAGGTGTAGCAGCGGATGATCTTTGTGTTTGAAAGGCCGCATGTTGCTGCTGGAGGGTCCTGAGGGCTTGCGAAAATTCACGTACCTGTCCAATCAAGAAGTTCAGGGCATTGTCATGTTGGTCCAAAAGCACACCTTGTCCGGTCAGGGTCTGACGAATGGAATTGTTCCCTGCTGGGTCCATAGCTGGCCAGATCGTGCTGTCACGGTTCCGGTGCGGGGTGGGGACCCAAATGCAGAAAAACAAAAGGAATGAGTTGGCAAAGTTTTATTGCAATAGTGGACGGCCAGAAAGTGGTTGCAGTCCGTTGGGTGCTGGGTGCTGGTTCTGGTAGGCGAGGCGTGTGTCAAGGTCAGGGTCTGCGGGCAGGACGACAGGCTGAAAAGGAGGACGGAAATGCGAGTCAGGAAAGGTAAGTAAAAGTTGATTTCAAGGTCTAGCTGGATGTACAAACTCGTTCAGGAGTTGTGACGATCTGGCGGTGTGGTGGAGTCAGAGGCTGGCTTAAGTAGGCTGCTGATTAATTGGACACACCTGCTGCTTGACTCCAATGCACCACACCTGGAAGACACACGCACACTCAGCGGGCTGGGCCCGCAGGCCTGACATAATCAATGTTTGAAAATGAAATGAAAATGAAAATACAGCAATTTTAATATTGCCAGTTTGAAATCCCTACTTTTGAGGAAAAACATCTTTAGTTTAAATGTCAAATGTCAATAGCAACCAGTACCTAAGGAAAAGATATCAACCTGAAATTTTCAGTAACAGTTTAAAGAGCACTTGAAAGTAAATTTGAATAGCAGGTAAGGACATCATCCGAGATTTGAACCCTATAAAAGTTTTGAAAGTTTGCCCAAGATTATTTGCCATTTTGTGTGGTCTGTGACCAATAAGTTTAGTGATAATTTATCATGTTATGTTGTTATCATGTTATGTCTCAAATGCATTTGGTCACAAAGAAAATGAAAATGATGATGACACTAGCTAGCTCAGTTAGTTTCATACTTCACAAAGGAAAGAAGTTCAGTGGCTCTAAATTTTTATTTTTCTCCACCATAAAGATTTTATAGACCTGCACGAAATTGAGGAAAAGCTTATGAATAACATGCATGCAAAAAATGTGCATCCCTCTGTACTATTTTTAGTTGTTCTAAGAGGTGTTCATATACCTCATAGTAGTTCAACAGTGACACAATTTACAGAATCAAACAGCACATCTTTCAGTGATCATCATCATCCTGTATGCCTGTCTAGTTGTGTAGTCATGAAATACGTCGGCGTGAGGAAGAGAAAGGTGGCTTTATCTGCACTAGTGCACCATAGCCACTCTGCTCACTCTGCATACATGCTATAATTGGACACGGAGGAGGTAAAAGATCCTCCCGCGGGCATTTCATTATGCAGATTCAGTGCAGCATATCGTTGTAGCTTCACATCACCAATGCAAGGCTTGCACATAATGTGTATGGACTAAGTAAAACGTGAATTAGAAGTACATTTTTAGGGTTTGTTGTATTTTATGTCTGGAGACATAATTACAGTAGGCCTTATATCTGGCTGCTGTACTCTTTAATTTCTTACGTACAAATAATTAGGTCTCTGGAGTGCCTGCCCACCAATCAAGTACATGAAATTACACAAACAAGTAAATATCTGGGTTGTGTGGCCTTTTGGAGAAGTGTGCATTGTCAGTGTTGGGGAGAAGGGTGGACTCTGTAGGGCAGGGGTGTCAAATATACACCCTGCAAGCCGGATCAGACCTCAAAAGGGAGTTAATCCAGCTCTTGAGATTATTTGGTAAAGTAAAAAAATAAAATGAAATAAAATAGTAGCCGGGCCAATTAATCATCTAGCCACAATAAAAACATAAAAAAAATGTCATTATTTTCCACATCACTTAAAGTTACTTGTTTGTTTGAATAAATAAAAACATAAATAAATATAAGCATTTGACCGACATTGTAGGTTCGTAATTAGTAAAGCTTCAGCTTGACACTCCAAACTAATTTCGTGTCTGCGGCTTTGTCGATGAAAAGAAACTCCATATGCTCGTCTTGGTTTCTGTTCGCTTTAGTCAAAATAAATCAGCGGTACAAAAATTAAAAAAATGACATACAAAAATGAAATACCGAAAGAGACGTAATTAATGAGTTTATGAGGAGATTAGGAGTTGAGGAAATCGGGAGTCTAGGAGATTAGGAGTTCAAAAAACTGTGTAGCTCTACTCCACATTGCCTGACCGCATTGCTGCTCTGTACCACACAGATCCCGACTCCTAAAGACAATAAAATGGGTCCTCAATAAACAATGCTGTAATGAAAGCACGTTACATCCTAAATTCACACACACATTTTATGCAAAACATAAACTATTGCCTTATACTATTCACTCCACACATAAACAATAAACATTTCAAATTGCAAATAATGTAAATAACATCCTTTTATCAGCATAAACGCAAATCACCTTTATCCAAATATTAACTCAAAATTAGAATTTAGGCTCCTACAGTCTAAAGACACCACAATCTATTACACTTTATGAGCAGAGCAAAACGGACTACAGTTAAAATTAAACATCTTAAGTTGACAGTGCTCTTTATGACAGCTTTTGAGTGTTCAGAAGTGATTTCATCTTCAGTTTTCTTGTTCTTCCGTTTTTCCGTGCCGCTGAGATAGCTTCTTTTTGATGACATTACGGTGTCTGTTTTATTTAGTAGTACTCTCGCTAACGAGAAGGGTAGATTGGTAGCTGTCAATCATACTCACACAGTGACGTGACTGACTAGCGTCACAAACTGACACAAAAACACCAGCCACTGCTTAACATCATAGTTTATTTTATCTATGTCCTATGTTTGTTTTTAAATCAAAAATTGGATGTAATAAACAAATATTAGAGACAGAATAAAGACGGGACATTTTAATCATCCCCAGGTAAGACTACACATAGAGCTTGGGGGCCCCCTGGTGGCCCTAGGCAGCCGCTTACTTCATCTACAGTCTTCCCTCGCTATAACGCGGTTCACTTTTCGCGGTCTCGCTGTATCGCGGATTTTTTTTTAAATAATTTTTGCATATTTTTTTACAGTAATATACCCATTTTATAAAATTTATGAAGGTTTGAAGATTGTCAATGTTTGAACAAGAGAGAAATGTGAGAACATGTAAATGCCTCAATGAGAAAAGTGTATAAATTGTGCGGTCGGGGATTTTAGAGCCTTAAAACATTTATAAGAGTTGTAAAACATAAAGCTAACTACTTCGCGGATTTCATTTATTGCGGGTATTTTTTGGAACCTAACCCCAGCGGAAAACGAGGGAACACTGTATACTGTAGAACCGACCCCTACGTCATCAAAAGTCTTGAGATACGTACGTGAATCGGCAAAGTTGTTTCAAGTAACAATTGTGATTTTCTATTTGACTCCACTTGAAACATGAAGCATAAAGTTGATATTTGTGGTGATATTAGTAATTTAGCCACGCAGACGGCTCATTTATTACGCGCGGCAATGATGTCACATCATCGTTAGAGGAGGAAAAAAAAGGAGATCGAGGTCCCCATGAGATGAGGAGCTCGAACAGGCTCACCTCATTTTCACAAAATATTATTTCTATCTCCCCCCGCATCACTCTGTATATGAGATGGTAAAAATATGAGCCCCGACGACGTACTTAGAAAAGTATACATATCCATTCAGAGGAGCCTGTTCAGTAGAAGGCTGACGCTCCCAAGTGCCGGACCAACAGACTAAAGAACTCTTTTGTCCCCCGTGCCATTGTACTCTACAACTCCTCAGCTTGCACTTCAATTCACAAATATGGCACTTTACTGTACTTTAATTGATTTAATTCAACCTCCGGTGTAATAACCTTATTTATTGATTGATTGATTTTTTATTATTATTATTAATTCAATCTCTGGTGTAATAACCTTGTTTATTGATTGATTGAATTATTTTTTATTTTTATTATTTTTTATTATTTCTGTTCTTATTGCTGCTGGTCATGTAAATTTCCCAGAGGGAGCCATCCCAAAGGGATCAATAAAGTCTAAGTTAATAGGGGAGGTACTTTCATCCAATCACATTCCTCTGATCCTCCCTGCCCTCCCCCCACGTAAACAATACTTACGGTGTAGGGAAACGTTGTGCTTCATCATTTGTTTTGACGTTTTGTGTTTTGTGATTACCTTTTATTTCATTTTTTGTGTTTGTGTCTTTTTTTTTTAATTTGTGTTTGCGATTACCGATTACCTTTTCGGTTTTGGGGTTTGTGTTTTTCATTTGTGTTTGCGATTACTGTTTTTTTGTGTGTGTGTGTGTTCATGTCTTTTGTATTTGTGTTTATGACTACCTTTTTTTTATTGTTTTTATTTGCTGTAGTTTCGGGGGGGGGGGGGGTTTGTTTGTTTGTTTGTTTTTGTTGTTTTTTTATTTGGTTTGTGTTTTTGGTTTGGGGAGCAGCATGGTTCAGTGGTGGACTGGTCGTCTCCCTACCTAGAGGTTGTGTGTTTGATTCCATGCCATTGTGACCACGTGGATGTATGCTTGAGCAAGATACAGAACCCCCAGGTGCTCCTGATACTGTGGCATCAGTAGGTGAATGGGTATCAAATGTAAGGCGCTTTGAGGGTGGAAAAGCGCATATAAAAGAAGTACCATTTACCATCTTTTAGTTTTGTTTGTTTGTTTGTTTGTTTGCAGTTTTTGTACTTCAGGGCTACCATAAATTCTGAGCACATTCCAATTGCTGGAAGCATGTTTGCAACATGCACGTTTGTTCGCATGCACACGCATGCACTTCCCACGTCATGCAGAGGCGTGTGTCCATAAAAGAAAAATTCACACATAACCGCAACTTACCGCAACACATCTGCTAGCAACTGATTTGCATTTGCTGGCTAACAGCCAATCAGAGCAATTGTCACCAAAACAATTTACATAAAAAGCAAAATGACAGAAAAATGTCTTAATACTTAACAATTTTAATTACTTCTTTTAACTTTTCGTTTGTTCCCCCTGCACCAAAATGTGTTGAGCATTTCACTTAATGAAACCATGACACAACAAACAATGACCTTGGGCTGTCAGCCATGTTAATTACGTAACAAGATGTGATGCCAATTATTTTGAGTGCTTTCACACTTGCTATGCGTGACACAGTGCAGTTAATGATATTGCAGCGTGTTTGTTGCAATGTGACTGCAATAATAACGTGATGCGTTACATTCACAGTCGTGAATAAGTTACTCCGATGGGTAAAGTAATGAATTAGATTACTCATTAAGTTAGTAGTGCCATTATACTTTAATGCTGTTATTTCCAACACTGTCAGTAGGATATCTGACTAAAATATTTGATAGCTGCAGCCCGACAGCTCTTCAGTCAGCCGGAAGATATCAGCTTCAGCTGTTATTGTATGGGGCGGCACGGTAGTCGAGTGGTTAGCACGTCCGCTTCCCAGTTCTGAGGTCTCCGGTTCGAGTCCGCGTGGGTCTTCTCCGGGTACTCCGGTCTCCTCCCACATTCCAAAGACATGCATGGTAGGTTAATTGGGCGCTCCGAATTGTCCCTAGGTGTGCGTGTGAGTGTGGATGGTTGTTTGTCTCTGTGTGCCCTGCGATTGGTTGGCAACCAGTCTAGGGTGTCCCCTGCCTACTGCCGAGAGCCAGCTGAGATAGGCGCCAGCAGCCCCCGCGACCCTTGTGAGGAGTAAGCGGTCAAGAAAATTTGTCTTTTCAATGTTGTCAAGAGCAGAGGATTCTGCAGGATCTTTTAGGAAAAAGAAACGGAGAAACAGGAGGAGAATTCTGAAGATAATTGGCATCATGTTGCTGTTGCCTATTAAAAACTGAAATAAAGAAAAAATAAAACAAAATAATTAGGAGCGAAAGTTGGAAGACAAAGCGAGAATAACAAACAGGTGTAGTTACAGAAGACTAATTAGATTTTACCTATTATCAAGTATAATTGTTGTAGAGTGATGTTGTTATTCAGTCACCTTTTAAAGGCTTCGCAAAGGGTGTGTCCATCGTGTGACGACAACGTTCAGTACATTATTTGGACTCATTCCAGGTGATGAACCAAATTCAAATCGACGGATATATATATATATATATATATATATATATATATATATATATATATATTAGGGCTGTCAAAGTGAAAGCGTTAATAGATTAATTAATCACAGAAAAATGTCGCATTAATCACGTATTAACACATATTAATCGCACTATTTTTTTTTTTTGACCGCACTTGAGCCTTGAACGTAACTGCGGATGGTTACATTGAAGGCTGCGCAGGTCAGTGATTAGGTCAATGCACGGCATTTCCTATGCCTGTTGTTCCAAAATGAGCGGGGTGACTCCAGTTGGTGTGCTCGGTGGAAAATTTCGCTTTAAAAAACACACCGCCGGGACTTTAGATAAAACAAAAGTAATTTGCGTTTAAATAATTAATAAATGCTGAATTGCAACCAATTGATATGATGCTGTTATGTTTTGAGCAATACACGCATGCAATTGCGTACATGCATTTAATCAATGTTTGCAAATGACATTCAGATAATAAAATGCGTTAATGTCACAATATTACGGTATTTTGTATTATGCGAATACGCAAGTAATTTCGCTGATTAATCGAGATTATTCAAAATTAAAAAGTGTGATTAATCAGAATAAAAATTTTAATCGCTTGACAGCACTAATATATATTTATATATGACAGCTTTTGGTGAAACGTAATTCAGACGCGAACCCCAGTCCCAGTTCATTGCCTTTTTCAAAACCTGTCGTGAAGAGACAAACTGGCGACAATGAGCGACCTTGTAATTATAATAATGTGAGCCTGTTTAATGATAATAATGTGTTGGTATTGAGTAGAAGCCAGGTAAGAAATGGGTTGTGTGCAGTGGCGTAATACCCAGTGCAAAAAAAAATAAAAAATCTGTGATGGAACTAGCTGCCGGCAAGCTACTGCTCAATTTGGAGCGGGACACAAGATTTTGACTTTGAGGCTGGACTGAAACCAAGTTTGTTTGAGGGTTTTTAGATTTTTTTTTTTTTTGTCTTTTCTTTTTTTTTGGCTTCATTGTGGTATCATATTTATTTCAACTAGTGTTCTGGTAGTTTTTGTTTTCTGCCTTGGTTGGTTGCCCTGGCATCATCCACCTCTTAGTTTCTATTCTATTTTTTTTCCCCCCCTTTCCCCACAAATGAAACTTTCTTGTTGAGTTCTTAGACATGCCATTATGCAGTGTTTCTCGGAGCACACTATCCGGCCTGTTTTCCATGTCTCCCGATTCCAGCGCAGGTGAGGATCGTTATAAGGCTTCTCCAGAGCGTCCTAATGAGCTGTTATTGAAATCACCTGTGTTTGAAATAGGGAGACATAGAAAACAAGATGGAGAGTGTGCGCCGAGGACCAGGGTTGAGAAACACTGACATAATTTTAATGCTTTAGAAAAAATCTAAAGGGTGGTCTTCTGTACATTACATTTTCACCGTGAATATAGCTAAAATAAGCGGGTTCGCATCACAGTTTGCGTCTATATGTGGAAAGTCCTGTGTCGTGTCGTGTACAGTAATCAACACGGACATTGCTATCCAGCAACAAACGTTCATTTGACCGTGTCTTGAGACCTACGCATGCTCATGTATTTTACTAACATGATGTTATGGTCTCTGTTAATTGTGGATGCCGTCAAATGTGTGACTTGTTTTTTTGTTTTTTGTTTTTTATCATGTTGACAAGTACAGTATTGTTGTTGAAATTAACAAATCTTAAATTAACTTAAATTACTGAAACCTGCAGATAGTCTTTAAAAATCTAATTTTGAGTAACATTGTATTCAGTCTTCAAAAAGTTATTTGCACTTCACCTTAGGTATTATATGGCTCTGAATTGTAACATTAATTTTACCTAAGTTTGCTGGAAAACAAAAATCAACGCAATGTATTACATTTTTAAACAAAATATAGAATATTTGGTCAATTAAGAAACATGTACCGTGACAAGTTTAAAAATATATATATTCTTCTTCTTTTAATTCCGAGCAAGTCAGTGTTCCATAACTGCTAAGCTATTTTTCGAACTGACAGCAGTTGTTACTCATACACGCTGACACCCTACACATGCCAAGGTGTGTCTCATAGAAAACAAGTTAATTGTAGGCAATTAAGAAGGTGAATTTGCAACTATGCAAGAAGAGCTCGTTTAGGTGACAGACATTATTAGCGGAAGAAACATAGAAATGGAGTATATGCCACGGAGGACTACCAGGTTTTTACACATCAGCGCTGTTTCCTGTTGCTGCTTGCGATGTGTGGGCCGCGTCCCAGTGCTTGCGCTTCCGCCGTTGTGCGCCTCGGTTGTGCCTCCCCTAGTCACGTGAATATCTGTGTGCGAAAATCTTGACACAGCGTGATGTTTGTCTCAAAAATAAATGCGCCTGCCCGACGATCCACAAACGCATTTTCGACAACTCGCAATCAAAAGTCATGGAAAATGCACACATAAAATAAAAAAAAAGACGTGAAAATTCCAGATATATCTGTGCATCTGAAAAACGTGAAAATCTCGAAAATATTTGTGGATCTGAAAAACACGTAAAAATCACAGATGTAGTTGTTGATCTCAAAAACGTAAAAATCACAAATTTATTTGTGTGAATATTTTTGAGACAAGCTTGCAGTATCGGCCGATGCCAATGCCGTAACGATACCTAGTTTTGTTTCCATCATGAAAAAGTTGCTCTGCCATTGGTTCAGAACATTCATGGTCCAATCGGATATCTTAGCTCAGCATGTAGTGACCACGTCACACATCAGTGAATGTTGTGCACAAGCAAGACACAAGATGCTGCATCCAAAGTCCTATATTGGCGTCATAAATAATGGTATCGGCATGTTACGTGTTAGTACTTGCCGATGCGGATACCACTGTTTTTATGCAGTATCGGGGCCTTTCCTGATATTGGTACTGGAACAACACTAATTAAGAGCATCATGTCAACAGAGAAAGATTTGTGCCACTTGGATATATTTGATTCAGGGATGACTGCCTCCTCTGTGCGCACCATTTTGTACTCTCAGTGACAAGCACTCCACATATTTTTGAGGTGCATTGACGGGCAACTGCACACTTGAATAAAAAAGGACATGTCGGTTGTTTGGCAACTAGGGTTGTCACAAGAACCGATACTTCGGTACCAAGTCGATGCCAAGATTCTGAAAATGTGACAGTACTGCCTTTTCTACAATACCCTAAGTACCGCTGGTACAGAGGCGGCATATCTGGCCGCGTCTTTTGTGTTGTTTAATAAAAGGCTTGCAATATTTCAGTTGTTTTGTAATGACTCCAGAATGTATGGCATTTTTGCTTATTTATTTTCATTACAGAAAATAATGGACTTCATCACACTATTTTAATTTTCTGAGACAGTCCTGTACATGCACTGTGATGCATTTTATATTTGTATTTTTTTATTTTCGTGTTTAATACTAAAAGCTAGCCTGCTGTACATGCACAGTATTTTATTTTATTGTTCACTCTATTGTTTAATACTTTAAGACACAGTATTTTACTTTAATGCTTTAAAGCTACATGCTAATTGGTCGGTTTAAGCACACAGTGTTGTTTTTTCACTTCTAATAAAGGAGTGTATGTTGAAGTACAGGGGATTTATTGTTTAATTTCTATTTTTAGATTGGCATCAAAATGGCATCGAGAATCGTGGAATTTCAATGGTATCGGCATCGACTACTACATTTCTGGTATCGTGACATCCCTAGTGGCAACAAACTGAACTACGCAATGGAGACTTCATCATCCAGCACTAACAAGATTATGTGCTTTTCAGGAAACTCCCATTGAAACACTGTGACAAATTTGCATGCAAGCTGACATGTGTCTCACATTTCAATTGCATTAATCATGAAGGAGAAATGGGCCTGGCAGCCTGAGGCTCATGCAGTAAATTCTTCCATGTGCTGTTATTTAATAATTGGTTGATGCATGTACATCCTGGATTGGTCCTTTATCTTCTGTCAGTCTTCACAAGGAAACAGTTTTGCATGACTGCAGATGAAAAACACCAAATAAAAATAGATAGTTGCAATATGTGAAGCTTGCCGGTAAAGGGGAAAATCAGTTCACAAACTTCATTCGTTCAGAAAGTTTGTTGCCATTTTACTCATTATCCATCCATCCATCCATTTCCTTGACCACTCACTCTTCACAATGGACGCAGGGGTGCTGGAGCCAATCCCAGCCGGCTTCGGGCAGTAGGCGGGGTACACCCTGAACTGGGTGCCATTTTACTCATTACAATGTATGAAAATGAATACGGTCCAGGGCCCGATTTTTCAAAACTCAGTTATATCTTTAAATTAACCATTGGTTAAGTAGATATAACCGGCCGTTAACTTTAACGGCACTGTTATCTTGTTGTTCAAAACTCTGTTAACTTTAACCGGCTGTTAACTTGCTGTTTAAGTTAACACACCGAAGCACCACCGCTAACTTTTTAGCAGTGTGGTTAACTGTGTTCGTGTCAAATGCTGCCTTCATGATTCCCATTGAGCGCAAAAAAACAAAAACCAAAGAGTCTATCGAGGGCTTGATGTTGACATTGGTGATTTTTCTAATGAAGTTATGCACACGCTACCGTTTAGCAGTAATACAATGCCAAGACTCATGTTGAGTCAAAAGAGAATGAATAAAAATGTGTTTTTTAAGACGAGTTCTAAAAATGGACAGAGAGGGGACTTGCCCAACATTTAGTGGGAGGTGACTCCAAAGAGAGGTTAACTGTGATGTTTCTTGTTTGCGTTAACAGACAACAACACTGTGAATAGTTGCTAATTATTTAATTTAAATACATTTAAATTAAATCTCATTATTATTATTATTATTTATTTGTATTACTTTTAATTTAAATATAATTTAAATTTAAACTTTAATTTAAAACAGTAATTACAAATATTGGATGAAAAATACACGTTAGAAGTATGTCAATACAAAAACAACAAATAATTCAAAACTTCTATCAATATATTACACACAAATATACAAATGTTAGACAAACAAAAATATGCAATATTATTTGCTACAAAAATATTACACAAAATATTCACTGAAAATACATCAAGTAGAAAAATTATGGCGAATTGAAAAATGAATTAAATAATTTGACAAAAACTCCTAAATTGCTTCAACCATTGATTGGATAACGTTGTCTTTGTCAGAAAACTTGCGGCTTCTTTTTTTTCGGCGAGTGCCAGGAGTCATTTGGATAGTATCCATTGGTTTTGCCAACCCGCAGGTAAACAAAAAGAGGAATTGTGGGGTATATCGGTGCTAACCAGTGGCGAAAATGGCACGGTTAACTTTTACAGTGTCGTTAACAAACGGCCTGACTAACCATGTTTTGAACAATGCATATTTAACGGAAGCTAGTGGTTAGTTAACGGAAGGTTAAGAATTTAACCAGTGGCTAGGGGTTAAACAGTGGTCAAAATAACCAAGAATTGAACAACTGGCTCCAAGGCAGACACCCGACAAGATGGCCTCACAAGCCAGATTGATAATTATGATTCACTCAAGGGAGTTCTTCACATTATCAATGTAGGACTTCACTCAGCAGATCTGTTCGGGATAGGAGGGTCTTGCTGTATAATACTTGGAGCTGATTGCACATTTGTTTTAACCAATCAAGGCAACTGATGAAAATGTCATCTTCTGTCTCGTTTTTTTTTTTTTTTTTTTTTTTGTCACACGAACATCTTTACCAAATAACAATGCTCAAAGCACCTCTCACTGTTCAAATTCAACAAAAAAAAATAGTGAGTAATTCTGCGAGAACAGAATTAATTGCAACATCCATTTTCCAGTGAGGTTTGTTTGTTTCCCTCCGTCATCAGCGTTTATTGGTTTTGTCCCACCCTGAACAACGCCTGCTTGGTCCAACCAAAAAAGATGTATTCTCCGGAGTTTGTGAACGCACAAGTACCGCAAGAATTCAGCTTGCTGGCAAGGTTACCAACAAGACCTGAGGCGAGCTGACCTGGCACAGGTGAGCATGCTGAGCCAGAACAACCCGCTTGTGCCGGTAGTGATGGTGATGTTTTAAACTGATTTGTTGCCGTACTTGGGTGTTTGTAAATCAATCACCACTGTTTGTTTACGGCAAGGCAAAAAAAAAAAAAGACGTTCAATTCGGGCATCAAATAGAGACGACACGTCATCGGATTTTGTGCAGCACCTCAGTTGAAATCAAATTCTAAATCGTATTCATTCATGGGCATCTCTTTTGCGTGATTTATTTTCACACCCTGACCTTTCTGCAAAGCGTGTGTTAATTGTTTACCTTATAACAACCCTGTCTCCTCCCACATTCCAAAGACATGCGTGGCAGGTGTAATGGGCACTCCGAATTGTCCCTAGTTGTGCTTGTGAGTGTGGATGGTTGTTCGTCTCTGTGTGCCCTGCGATTGGCTGGCAACCAGTCCAGGGTGTCCCCCCACCTACTGCCCAGAGCCAGCTGAGACCCTTGTGAGGAATAAGCGGTCAAGAAAATGGATGGATGGATGCATGGAATATTAGGTGTTTTGTGTTTCTAACAGAAAAGTAAAACACCCGGTTCAGTAAAACGTCGCTTCTCCCCATGTGATTTCCAGGCCCTCTCCGTCCTAGCCGGCTCCTGTCAGAGTGCTGTGCTGGAGCACTCCTCTGAATGGCCACTCAAGCCATCAATTCTTCAATTAACATTTGAGACAAAACGGCTCCTTGCCGCAAGAAATCGTAGTGGAGGAGGAAGAGCTGAGAGGGAAAATTTGAGAGGAAAGAAGAAGGAAAAAAACCTCGAGTGGGTCGCATACCGGGGACCTTCTGCTGCTCCTAACTGGAAACGAATTTGACTTACTGTCGGCATTGCGGACCAAACTCTGACACAGATCGTACAGGGACCGTATCAGGGGGCTCTACTCCTTACTCCTGAAGCACCCACCACAGGATTGACGGCATGAGCGTGGTTGCTCTCAAATGAACTGAGAGAATAACGAATCACTTCTCGAAGTGACCCGTTCACTCACGTTCACTGAAAAGATTCGTTCTAAAGAACGAATCGGTCATGACCGGCACAACACTAGTGACTTGCCATGGACTAAGTGCTGAGGATGAGGCACGACTAAAAGACTGAGCTGGCTCGAACAGGGACATATGGAACACCAGATGAATCTTCAGTGTAGGCGGAAGCTTGACCGCTTATTCCTCACAAGGGTCGCGGGTGGTGCCGGCGCCTATCTCAGCTGGCCCTGGGCAGACGGTGGGGGGACACCCTGGACTGGTCGCCAGCCAATCGCAGGGCACACAGAGACGAACAACCATCCACACTCACAAGCACACCTAGGGACAATTCGGAGCGCCCGATTAACCTGGTATGCATGTCTTTGAAATGTGGGAGGAGACCGGAGTGCCCGGAGAAGACCCACACGGGCACGGGGAGAACATGCAAACTCCACCCAGGAAGGCCAGAGCCTGGACTCGAACCCGAGTCCTCAGAACTGGGAGGCGGACGTGCTAACCACTCTTTCACCGTGCCACCCTTCTTTTATTTATTTTTTTGCATGACAAAAGCCTCTAATTATATCAAGCTCCATAGCAAAGATACTTATACCAGACTATTTTTCTAGCTATTTTTTAATCCTTATTCTCTTGTATCAATATAGTTATGTGACGGCTGTGGAGCAAAGCAGTAGCGAAGCTAATGCTAATGTTAGCATGCTAATGCTGATGTTAGCATGCTAATGCTAAGTTAGCATGCTAATGCTACTGTTAGCTTAGCATGATAATGCTAATGCTAAGTTAGCATGCTAATGCTAATGTAAGTTAACATGCTAATGTAGGAAGTGACCTGATTTCCACAGGAAGTGACCCAGAACGGACCAGTGCATTCGGCTTTCCACCTTGCAAGAGTCAGCAGTCACATCCAAAATTTACACGGGAATTTTTCTCGTTTTATTTAGCCTTTAATGGCATTTGTGGTGGCAGGGGGGTGATTTTACTATAGGTGCGTATTGTTGTTGTGGTGCGATGATGCAATGCGTGCAGTATGTGTCCTCATTAGATGTCATTTAGGTGGGCTCCAGATGGAGGAGTGGAACCGTCACTTGCCTTTGGTGCCGGTTGGCGTGGGTTCGCTCCTCCGCTTGGGAGTCCCATGTGGCTTACATGAAGTAAACTTGTGTGTGAATGAGTGATTAAAAAAAAAAAAAAAAAAAGATGTCATTTAGGCGATATGATTTGTTGCATGAGGCTTATATAGGTAAATAAGAGAAGACGGCGTTTAAAACGTTAAACTTCATTCAGATGATTTCTGCCCCGCTGCGTGGTTGTGACATCCGAGCGAGTCTGGAGCAAAACAAACATTAATGTGACTTAACATCCAGCATACACGGCGTTTGAGGAATCCAAATGCACCACAAAGCTGTTCGTGTCGCTCTTTTCCCATGTTTCCAGAATGTGCGGATTGCGTACGGTTGGTCCAGACTTGATGTGGCGGTGCGTAAAGTTTCACGTTCAGTTTGTTTTCTGTAAATACCACCTTTGGTGCATAAATGTTCGTACGTAGAGTTTTTGGCCTCATTTTGATCGTACGCAAGCTTTATAAATGAGGCCCCTGAAGAAGTAGAGGGACAATATTGGGTAGGCCTATGATCCAGGAGAACGTCAATGGGTCCCCTGCTCCTGGATCATGGACACATCCATCCTCAGTGAAATCCATGCCAATCACCCTTCCAAGCCAGGTAGTACGAAAGACTTGTTAAGTGGGATGTACTGTCACATTCTGTTTTGTATGTTCTTTCTGCCCATACTCTAACCTAGTTAATTGGTGGGTGGACTGGACTCCCTGAACTACCTCCAATCAGCTTTGGCCATTATTTAGACTTGACTCCAGATGAACGATGGTGCCGGAGTATTGCATTTCTTGATGTTTTGCTTCTTGTCATATAGTTATAGTTACTTGGCATCCTGTCACGTCCTCTTTCATCGTTTCTAGGAGTACTCAAGGTTTGTGTTGAATTATGAGCTGTTGTGATTTTGTGTTTCGGTTTTTCTTTGCCTCCGTGCACTAGGAATACATTCTGTTTTGTTTTAAATCGATCTTGGTTTTGCTCCGTTGGTACCATCCTTCATTTGTTGCTCCATCCACCATGTTTTGTTGGTTTCGTACTACATATTTTTGCTTTTGTAACGACTTTTTCCAATGTTGTTGTTTGTTGTTGTTTTTTTTGTTTATTGGAAAAAGAAAAGAAAAAAAGAAGTCTGAAACATGTACACTTATGTGGTCCAGTCTCTCTCCATAGGCCATTCCTGACTTTTTTTTTTTTTAATTACTGGATACATTTTAGGAATAACAACCAATTAATTGAATCGCCCTTCCAAGCCAGGTGGACCGCCAGGAGGTGTTAAGTATGGTGTACTGTTACATTCTATGTTTTGTCCCACATGCAATGAATGTTCTCTCTGTCCATAATCTAACCTGGTTAATTGGTGAGCTGCATCTGACTGCATTCAGCCAGCTTCAACTACCTCCAATCAAACTTGGCTATTATATAGATTTTACTCCAAATGAAGGATGGTTGCATTGCTTGCCGTTTTGCTTCTTGTCATATATTTATTTCCTCTGCATTATTCCGATCACATCCTACTTCATCGTTTCTCTGGGTACTCAAGGCTTGTGTATTTTGCCACTTTATTGGAAAAAAAAAAAAGTCCCAAACATTTTTTTGCCACTTTATTGGAAAAAAAAGTCCCAAACATTTACACCTGCGTGGTCGAGTCTCTGGCCGAAGCTCACTCACAGAAGCTTACGTGTGTGAATGAGTGAGTGAAGAAAAAAAAAAAAATCCGTGCATGCTTTCAAATTGCCGCGGGAGTGACGTCACGCAGCCGACACGTTCGCCCGGCCCCGTTTGCGACACGCAACCCCCCCGCTCTGAGATTGGCTGGAGGGGTGTAAACACTGTCTTTCCACAGAACCGTCCCGCTGTTTACAAAACAAACACAAAATGGCAAAATACAGGCTGGGGAGGTGGGGGTTTAGGACGAAATTACCACAAAAGATTAACAAAAACACAGATGTGTAGACTGAGAGAAAGTTAAAGTGTGTACATCCTGCATTTAAAACGTGCATTTTCCTGAGTGAATCCGGTAGACAGCCCCTTTAAGTAAATTCAATTACTGGATAAAGTTAAGTAATAACTACCAATTAATTCATTTA
Source organism: Festucalex cinctus (assembly GCF_051991245.1). NCBI lineage: Eukaryota > Metazoa > Chordata > Actinopteri > Syngnathiformes > Syngnathidae > Festucalex > Festucalex cinctus. The sequence continues at coordinate 14,700,297 of NC_135414.1, read as the reverse complement.
AAAAGATATGCTGATTTGTTTATGATGTCGTAGTGTGACAAACATGCCACGAGAGACGTCGAGACCTGGATACCCTCCGTTTGTCTTGAAGTTTCTGATGAGTGAAAAAAGAAATGAGAGAGCAATTAAAAGACTACATTTTCTAGCGAGGCAGACGTCACTATATATTGTGTGTTGCATAGCGAATCTTGGTTAAAAAAATATCAGTAGTTTACTCACAGCACTCATAAAGTAGTCTGACACGTAAAAAGTCGTTTGCACTCATCTCTGTCGCAGTGCCAAAATTAATGACATTAGGATCTTTGGCAGTGATTGTTGGCAGGCCATTTTTGCTGAAGGCGTTTCTACAAATGTATATATCATAAACAATTTTGTTTTTGCGATTAATATACATCACCTGAAATGAAAATATTTGACAAACACACAGACACTATACTCACGCTCTGTAATGCATCACAGAATTGAAATCATAGTCAGTACCCAAGTTGTTTGTGTCCGCCTTGTTAAAGTTGTGTTCACGTCCTGCATATAAGGAAAAAGCAAAACATCATATTTAAATACAATTAAGACACTTTCACCGAGATGGTACACAAAATATTTAACTAAAAGGGGACATTCAGAAATGTGGATTTCCATCCATCCACCGCTCACCGCTCAGACTTCCCTCTCCCCAGCCACTTCATCTAGCTCCTCCGGTGGGATCCTAGGCCAGCCGAGAGACATAGAGCGTTTTGCCACCAACAATAATTACCAGAGTAATTAAATTCTCCAGGAGGCATCGAAGTACTATCTCAGCAGCACGGTCTTGCCGTGCCAGGCAGGAACTTTGAGGGGGCGGGCTGCAATGACCATGGCTGATTGGTCAAATTTGGGTGTGTTGTTTTTACATCGGCTGGACTCAATCAAACTCATTTGAATTAATTACAGAGAACTCGAAGGTGCTGTGGAAACACAATTCTAAATTCCCTGCGGAACTTTTACAACCAAGAACTCCCTTTACCCAGAACTCAAAGTTCCTGGGCTTGTTGGTGGAAAAGCAGCTATAGTCTCGCCAGTGTGTCCTGGGTCACCGGTAGGACATGCCCGGAACACCTCTTGAGGGACAGGAGGCATCTGAACCAGATGCCCGAGCCACCTCAACTGGCTCGACTCTGAGTCCCTCCCGGATGACCGAGCTTGTCACTTTATCTCTATGAGGGAGCCCGGACACCCTGCGGAGAAAGCTCATTTCGGCCGCTTGTATTCAGGATCTTGTTCTTGGGCTCGTGAGCATACGCGAGGGCAGGAACGTAGATCGACCGCTCCTTTCTTTGCTACACAGTAAACCCAAATGTGGATTTGATTCTGACAAAAATGTATGTATGCATTAATTTAATTTCTATCCTACTTGTTCTCATTAGAGTCATGGATTAATTGGAGCCTAGCTGCTGTACACTGAAATGGCCGCCAACCAATTTCAATGAAAAATGTATATAAACCGAACTGTATACAGTAGGGGTGTTAAAAAAAAATCGATTCGGCAATATATCGCGATACTACATCGCGCAATTCTCGAATCGATTCAATAGGCGGCTGAATCGATTTTATTTTTTTTTTTTTTTTTTTTAAGAGCTCAGAATTGTTCATTCGGTAGTCTTACCGATTCAATGTCTTATCATCATTGCCTTTTTTTTTTTTTTTTTTTTTTGTGTGAATCGATTTTTAAACTTCCATTTTTAATGGAAAAATATTCAACAAAACGTCTGACTTCGGGTTAGGATTCACACCTTGAGCATGGAAGAATGTTATATGAACGGAACATTAAGCCTTAATATTTTATTTTAATGCTGTCACGCCGCCACCGGCGTGACGGCCCATGCTTTTGTTTTGTTATCCATGTTTCCCGTTTTACTTTGAAATCCTAACTCTCCTCTCACCCCAGGTCACTTGCCCTTCCTGCCGCTCACTCATTACCGGTCCCCGCCCATGATTATCACCACCTGCCACCAATCAACCCACACAATAAAAGCCAGCTGCATTCTCCCCTCAGTGCCGAAGTGTCACCGTCAGTGCATGGAAGCGTCCACAGTCCTCATGTCCTTGTTCCTGTTGCCTAGCGTTGTTGCCTTGTTTTTGTGCCTTTTCCTCCCTTTTGGAGCGCCTTTCGTTACCCCTTTTGCCTTGTGCCCTTTTTCCTCCCTAGCGGAGCGCTTTCTGTTGTCCCCAGTACCCTTTGCCTGTTTTTTCCTCCCTAGTGGAGCGTTTTTTGTTCTCCATTTTTTCCCCTCCCTGTTCTCCTCTCAGTTTGAGAGGAGACCACTGTTGGCCGGAAATAAACCTGCTGCCTTGGTGGCCTACCTTACGCCTGCGTCTGAGTCCTACCTGACCCCGCCTTGTCAGTACACTTCGGCCAGCATGGACCCAGCAGGCATGGTCGAGGCCGCACTGCAGAGCCAGGAGGCCCGGCTCAACAACCAGGACCGGATCCAACAGACCATGCTGTCCCGGATGGAGGAATTGACCAGCCAGGTCCACGAGCTGGTAGGCCTTTCACGGCGTCGAGCGCCAGCTCCCACTGGACAGATTCCTCACCCTGAGTTCTCTGTACCGACCACGCCATTCACCGGGGTAGGATTGAGACTGGCCTCCCCAGAACGATACTCCGGTGAACCCGGACGCTGTCAGACTTTCCTCACAGAATGTGACATTCATTTTGAACATTTACCACAGGCATTTCCCACAGCCCGGTCCCGAGTGGCCTTCATGGTGTCTCACCTGACGGGACGGGCCAAAACCTGGGCGACCGCGGAATGGGCCAGGGGTTCCTCGGTCTGTCAAAGTGTACAGGACTTTCAAGTCGCTTTGCGCCAAGTCTTTGACCCAGAGAACAACGACCGAGAGAAGGCACGAGCATTGAGCCGGCTTCAACAAGGCAAAGAACCTGTCAGCGATTACGCTGTCCGCTTCCGAACATTGGCAACGAACAGTGGCTGGAACGCCATAGCACTTCACGATCATTTCTTAAAAGGACTCTCACCTGCCATTCAAGAACTTCTGATTCCCGTAGAACTCCCCACGGACTTGGACGCTTTAATCTCCCTCGCCATCCGCACCGATCATCGTAGCCAGGAGCTGGCTAAGATCGGCGGACCTCGAAGGAGGGAGGAACCCACCCCCTGGTCACGGCAACCGGAGGCCAGAAGGCTGCAACCCATCTTTTCTTCCCGACCGGAACCAGGAGAGGTGGACCTCGCCAGCGACGAACCCATGCAACTGGGAAGGGCTCGGCTTTCGCAAGAGGAAAGACAGCGCCGACGCCGAGAGGGCCGTTGCTACTATTGTGGTGGTCTTGGACACTTGGTGGGATCCTGCACCACGAAGGGCAACTCTCCGGTGAGTTCCCCGTCACCCCGACCCGCCAAGAACCACAGACTCACGCAAATTCAGATAGCCCACCACAATGTCACCACAGATCTGTCAGCCCTTATCGACTCTGGATCCGACGAAAGTCTCATGAACTGGGAGCTCGTAAGGCAAATACGAGCCTCCACCGAACCCCTTTCCTCGACCATCCTGGCTAGAGCGCTGAATGGCAAAGAGCTCTTCAAAATCACCCACATCACTGAACCTCTGGAAGTCCGAATCGGATCTCACTTGGAGACTCTCCGCTTCCATGTTTTTCACGCATCGTCCTCCACGTTGGTTCTGGGCCATCCTTGGTTGCGTGTACATAATCCCAGAATCGACTGGAACACTGGAGTCGTTCTGGAGTGGGGAACGGACTGTATCTCACACGGGTTGGAACCACCCTCACCCCGAAACTCCACAGCCCAGGTTCACCAGGTGACTCTCGTCCCACCGGCTCAAGAAGAGTACCCAAACCTGCACACTGTTCCCTCCTGCTACCACCACCTGCGGGAGGTCTTCAGCAAAACCAAGGCCATGACTCTTCCTCCACACCGACCGTATGACTGCCCGATCGATTTGATTCCCGGTTCGACCATTCCCAAGGGGAGACTGTACTCGGTTTCAGGACCAGAACGCCAAGCCATGAACAATTATATTGACGACTCCTTGAAAGCCGGCCTCATCCGACCGTCTTCCTCACCTGCAGGCGCAGGTTTTTTCTTCGTGAGTAAAAAGGATGGATCCCTACGCCCATGCATTGATTACAGTCCCCTGAATGACATCACTGTTAAGAACCGGTACCCCTTGCCCTTGATGTCCTCGGTGTTCGATCAGCTGCAACAGGCTAAGATTTTCACCAAGCTCGATCTCCGGAACGCCTATCACCTCATTCGGATCCGCGAGGGAGATGAATGGAAGACGGGCTTCAACACTCCACGAGGACATTATGAGTACCTGGTCATGCCATTTGGCCTCACGAATGCTCCAGCCGTCTTCCAGGCCATGATAAATGAAGTACTCAAGGACTTCATAGATCACTTTGTGTATGTTTACTTGGACGACATCCTGATTTACTCTCCTGACCTAATGAGCCACCGAGACCACGTAAACCGAGTCCTGCAACGCCTACTGGATCATCATCTGTACGTGAAAGCTGAGAAGAGCCTGTTCCACGTCAACACCATCTCCTTCCTGGGATTTGTTGTTTCACCCGGGAAGGTGGAGATGGACTCGGACAAGGTCAGCGCCGTACGAGAGTGGCCCACGCCGGACTCTCGGAAAAAGGTTCAACAGTTCCTCGGATTCGCCAACTTCTACCGTCGTTTCATAAGAAACTTCAGCACCATTGCCGCGCCCCTACACGCCTTGACCTCCCCACAAGTCCGGTTCATGTGGAACCCGGAAGCCGAAAAGGCATTCAGAGACTTAAAAGCACGATTCACCAATGCCCCAATCCTCAGGGTCCCTGACCCCAAACGCCAGTTCGTGGTGGAGGTAGATGCCTCCAGCATTGGAATTGGGGCAGTGCTGTCTCAGCGTTGTCAAGAGGATGGCAAGACACATCCGTGCGCCTTCCTCTCACGAAAATTATCCAAAGCTGAACGCAATTATTCGGTCGGAGATCGGGAGCTTCTCGCTGTAAAAGTGGCTCTTGAAGAATGGAGACACTGGTTGGAAGGCGCCGAACTCCCTTTTGTGATCTGGACCGATCACCGAAATCTGGAATACTTACGCCAGGCCAAAAGACTCAACCCTCGACAAGCCAGATGGTCCTTGTTTTTCAACCGCTTCGTATTTTCTCTGACTTACAGACCAGGCAGCAAAAACGTCAAGGCGGATGCGTTGTCAAGAGTCCACGAATTCGAGCCATTGAAAGCCGAGCCTGAGACCATCCTGCCCCGGGACTGCATAGTTGGAGCCATGAGATGGCAAATTGAGGACGATGTCAAGGAGGCACTGCGCAACGTCACTCCCCCCACGTCTTGCCCGCCACGTCGACTCTTCGTGCCTGAGGAACTAAGGTCTCAGGTGATACACTGGGCTCATACATCACAGCTGTTTTGTCATCCTGGAGTCCGCAGGACCATGTATGCTGTTGCCAGGAGATTCTGGTGGCCGGCAATGGAGACCACCATAAAAGAGTACATCGCCGCCTGTCCGACTTGTGCCCGCAACAAGACGTCCACTCAGTCCCGGATGGGTCTACTCCAGCCACTACCGATCCCATCCAGACCATGGGCAGAAATCTCAGTAGACTTTGTAACCGGACTGCCCCCATCTCACGGTAAAACCACGATCCTCACAGTTGTTGACAGATTCTCGAAAATGGTTCGCTTCATCCCACTAACCAAGCTCCCGTCCGCCAAGACCACAGCAGATATCATGATCCACCACATTTTCCGGTTCTACGGCTTTCCATTGCACATCGTCTCAGACCGTGGACCACAGTTCGTCTCCCGATTCTGGTCACAATTTTGTAAAGCTCTAGGTGCCAAAGCCAACCTGACGTCTGGATACCACCCTGAGGCCAATGGACAGGCAGAACGATTGAATCAGCAACTTGAAACCGGACTGCGATGCCTTGTCTCCCAGAACCCGACCACCTGGAGCAAGTACCTGGTATGGGTCGAGCTTGCTCACAACTCTTTGCCCACATCTGCCACAGGTCTTACCCCGTTTAAATGCGTCCACGGCTACGATCCGCCATTCTTCGCCGAACTAGAAGAGGAGGCAACGGTCCCCTCGGTCAAGGCCATGATCCGTCGGTGCCACAAGGTCTGGTCGGCGGCCCGGACGGCGCTTCAACGCCAGGGAGACCGGGTGAAGAGGGCCGCCGACCGGAAGAGGAGACCGGCACCAGAATACCGCCCAGGCCAGCGAGTTTGGCTATCAGCCAAACACCTCAGGCTCAAGGTACCATGTCCAAAGCTGGCCCCACGATTTGTGGGGCCTTTTCCAGTTACCAAGTCCATAGGTCCTGCCGCCGTTCGTCTTCGCTTACCAAGATCCCTCAGAATCCATCCCACGTTCCATGTCAGCCAAGTCAAACCTGTCCGTGAAAGCGCACTGGTGCCCTCCGAACCCGACCCACCCCCCCCGGAGATGATTGAAGGCGGCCCCGTTTACAAGGTTAGAAAACTTTTGGATGTTCGTAATCGGGGCCGCGGGAGACAATACCTAGTGGACTGGGAGGGATACGGCCCGGAGGAGAGGCAATGGGTCCCCTCCCGGTTCATCGTTGACCCCTCACTCATTGTTGACTTTTATGCTGAACACCCTGACATTCCTGGGCCGTCAAGAGCCGGCCGTTGAGGGGGGGGTACTGTCACGCCGCCACCGGCGTGACGGCCCATGCTTTTGTTTTGTTATCCATGTTTCCCGTTTTACTTTGAAATCCTAACTCTCCTCTCACCCCAGGTCACTTGCCCTTCCTGCCGCTCACTCATTACCGGTCCCCGCCCATGATTATCACCACCTGCCACCAATCAACCCACACAATAAAAGCCAGCTGCATTCTCCCCTCAGTGCCGAAGTGTCACCGTCAGTGCATGGAAGCGTCCACAGTCCTCATGTCCTTGTTCCTGTTGCCTAGCGTTGTTGCCTTGTTTTTGTGCCTTTTCCTCCCTTTTGGAGCGCCTTTCGTTACCCCTTTTGCCTTGTGCCCTTTTTCCTCCCTAGCGGAGCGCTTTCTGTTGTCCCCAGTACACTTTGCCTGTTTTTTCCTCCCTAGTGGAGCGTTTTTTGTTCTCCATTTTTTCCCCTCCCTGTTCTCCTCTCAGTTTGAGAGGAGACCACTGTTGGCCGGAAATAAACCTGCTGCCTTGGTGGCCTACCTTACGCCTGCGTCTGAGTCCTACCTGACCCCGCCTTGTCAAATGCTGTTCAAACATGAAACAGATTACAACCTCTATAAGACTGAAATTTCAGATAAATAAATAATAAATTTTCATATAAATCTTACACTCTACAAGCTTACTGATTAGTATTTTCTAAATTTGAATGAAAAAAAATCGCAACAATCGACTTATAAATTCGTATCGGGATTAATCGGTATCGAATCGAATCGTGACCTGTGAATCGTGATACGAATCGAATCGTCAGGTACTAGGCAATTCACACCCCTAGTATACAGTATGTTCTCTAGTACTTCCAGTACCAGTTCTGTTTAAGGTCTGTTGGTAGGCTGACCTGATTGAATGTTCTCAAAATTAATGATGACTTTGTCATCTCTGTCGGATCGGACATGTTCATGATGGTATCCCAGTGCATGGAGAGCCTCGTGCTGCACAATGTGTTTGTGCAGGCAACCATTTTTCTGCAAGGAGATATCCTGTCCACCATTCTGTCGGCCAAGGTACGACCAACACCTGGCACACAAACACAATTAATATCATTAGCTGTTTGATTAATCTGAATTCCTCACTTTCATCAAAATGGGTGGGAATATTTACAGAATATTTTTTAATTATAAGAACATAGGCAGCACAGGAAGACTCTAACCTGGTTATCACCTGTGGTGACATTTGCGGGTTGTGGATAAAATTTGGGACGACAATAAGTGCATGACTGAACGCACGGAGTAGTGACTGTTAAAATTTAGATCTTAATCAGTGATGGGCTGATGTCAAATGTTTTTATAACATCAATTTTATCATCTTGCTGTATAGCTCAGTGGTTAGGGTGCCTGTCTTTGGTTCCAAGGTACTCTGGTTCCCTGTCATTTTTTTATCAGTCTAGCTGGGTAGCCCAGATGAGGCCCATTTTACCAGCCCATTCCTTGCCCATGTGGATTTTAGCTATGACCCATATGAGGGCCACCTTGAGCCCATATGGGCTTGCCTACATGGGACCGCCATGAAATCCCTGGCCAAAATTAACTGAGACCCAGCTGATGGGACCCATTCACCAGCACATATCCAACACACATGGGCCCCACATGGTTGTGTTGATAGGGTTTCGTTCATGCTTTATAAATCTTCACTAAGCGTTCACATAAAGCCTAGTTCACACGGCAGGAGAATTGGCCCGATTTTAGCCCCAAATTCCCCCTCCCGACAATCATCAATAATCTTAACAGATAATCCTATCTGTTATATCGGCGCTCGGAAGGACCTCCGACTTGAAATTGGACATATCCAACATTTTTTTGACCCGACTTCGCTCCGTGTGCGGTGTCCCCCGAGGACGAACCATCCGCGCAGCCGGTTGACGGTGACGTGCAGCCAATCAGAAGGCGAGCTAGCGAGGAAGCCGGTGGGGAATCCAAAATCAAAGCAGTCATGACGCAGCAGAAAGTCCGTGCTTGCGCTATTACACTCTTTTTATTTTATATATATATATATATATATATATATATATATATATATATATATTTTTTTTTTTTTTTTTTATTAATTACTTGTTGTTAAAATAAACGTGGTCTCCGGGTGGGACGCCAACCCGCACAGTCAGCACCGAGCCGAGGGCAAGCGATGTCTTGCCAGTGCCCATTTACACTCCTTTAAACAACACGTTTCCTTTTTATGCCGCTTTTTGGCTGAAAACCAGGATCGACTCATGTTGACTTGGAAGTCACGTTTAATCTCGAGAGGTTTTGCGAGACCTCCCGTCACATTCTTGAATGAACTCGGCTCGTGTGGGGTGTGTGATTGTGCGGTGTGGCTGCACACCACACACAGTAGGTTCAAAACTGGAACTCCCGTGATTTTTTTTCTCTTCATGTGTGGTGTCTGTCAAAGATTGGAAATCAGCCGACAATTTTAAAATATTGCCGTGTGAACCAGGCTCAAAGTTTTAATGGTTTCTTTGCAACAAGAAAAAACATTCAAACTGTTTAGAGAACCATTAAAACCGTTTAGAGAATGTTTTGCGAAATCAAAATTTGCTAGCATCGCAAACATTCGCCCCTCAGTGGACTAATCATATAGGCTGAAGGAAATGTCTATGCATGACTTACCCAGTGCTGTCTATAAAGTTGATGAAGTACTGAACAGGTTTCTTCATCCTTTCAAAGCGAATGCAGGTTTGTTCTTCCAACTCTCTCAGGGCGTTTTTTATTATTCTCTTCTCAGGGCCACCTGCAGAGAAACACACACAATGTGACACTGTTTGAAGTGGGTCAGTTCTTAGGCCAGTCCTCTTTACCCGTTGCATGCTTCCAATGGGCCAACTACCACTGCTACGCCGATGACACTACTCAGCTATACATGAGAGCGGACCTCTCATCCACCTTAGTCACAAGTTCCAACAACTGCTCTCCATGCCCAGAGGAGATGAATGCATCTAACATCCTTCAGTTAAACCGCACCAAAACATAAGACATCCAAATTGGAACCCCACATCAAACTCACTTCTCTTCCATCACAAATATAACTATTTCGGGTCACAACATTCCCCTTTTCCACACTGTCACAAACCTGGGTGACGAGTTTGACTCTCATCTTTCCTTTGACACCCATATCTCTCAAGTCTCCTTCTTTCACCTCAAGAACTTTGCCAAACTCCGAACCTTCCCTCTCTCTACCCGATGCTGAGAAACGGTAACATGCCTTCATCTCCTCCAGGTTTGACTACTGCAACTCACTTCTCATTGGGGTCTCAAGCAGGATCCTGCAAAACTGCAGAAACATAAAAAACTGCGCTGCCAGGAACCCGACTAGGAGTCGTAAATATGACCATATGACGCCGGTTCTCCAGGCCCTTCATTGGCTACCTATCTGTCAACGAATCCACGACAAACTCTGCCTTCTTACTAGTGGTGCAACGGATCAGCGTTTATACGTGGTCGGTTCGGATCAGGCCCCACGGTTCAACCTTTTAGCTTCTTAATTGATGTTATTTTTAAAGTTTTTATACTGAAGCACTTTGATATTTCTTTGAAATATAAAGTGCATTACAAATAAAATGTATTATTATTATTATTATTAGTAGTAGTAGTAGTAGTAGTGGTAGTAGTAGTAGTAGTAGTAGTAGTAGTAGTGGTAGTAGTAGTGGTAGTAGTAGTGGTAGTAGTAGTAGTAGTAGTATTTTTAATGATATAGACCCTTTGATCATCGGCTTATCAATACTATTACAGACATCTACAGGAAAACGTCACTTGTTTTAAAGTAGGTCTACTAAAAAAAAACAAAAAAACATGTTCATTGTGTTTTTTTGTTGTGTGACTGCTGTTTAGTATTAAATGAAATTACTAAATTGTTGGCCACCTTGTATTGACCTCTCTGTTCAGCTGGCTTAATGGCGTATGGACTCCGCTCAACCATTAGGGCTGTTTAGTTGAGTGGTTAGCGCCTTAACTGTTACATATTGGTGATTATTTTGCTCGTGTGAATTTGAGCACTAGCCCGAGTAACAATGTGTTTTAGTTTTCGCTCGTTTAAATACATTGAAATGCCTTTCATAATTTGAATGCCAAACTCAATTTTACTATACAAAGCATAGAAGATAATGATTGAAATAATATCAATAATACAATCATTAGCAAACTAGATAGAATGATATTTAAAAAGTGATAATGTTACTTGTTGTTTCTTAGATTAATTAATTAATTAATTAATTAATTTATTTATTAATTTTGTTAGTTTGTCTATCTATCTATAGAAAAAAATATCATTCATATACTATATATATATATATATATATATATATATATATGTATATATATATATATATATATATATATGTTACTTTATACTTCAAGAGGAAATCAACCCTCCAAAAATTTCCAAAAATGCGTTCTATGCAGCCCCACTAGATACGGTATTCTGGTTAATATTGCATTAGTAGAATACGAGTTAAGCAGCAGCTTCAAAAACAGGTGAGCTGTGATTGGTCATTGTCTGATCCCTGAGCAACTGTGATGTCATCTTCAGTTGACAGTAAGTGGCAAAATGGCGGCCCGGAATGGCTAAAAACGGCTGGAGTTTGCTGGATAACTCATATTTTACAAATGTAATATTAATCAGAATGTCATGTTTAGAGAGGTCACATATATTTTTGTCAAGAAATGTTTAAGGTTGACTTCCCCTTTAAGACTGAGGTCAACAGTTCAAAGGTTGAGTTATAATAACTTACTAAAACCGGAGATTTTGAAGGGAATCACGACTTTGTCTCCAGTTTTCTCCCATAAACAGTTTGTGCCGTCCGTACTGCTTGTGCAGGGGACAGCGTTCCTCACAATGCCGTCGTCATCAACAATCATATGAGTCATAATGTCCCCATTGGTCAGGTGGGAGACTGTAGAATAACAGACAGTGAATATTCAACCATTGTGGTTTGTCATGATTGATAAACTATTTCAATCAGTTAGTTGGTCAATATTTCTGTAACATAAACGTCTCTACAAGCAGGTTTACCAGATCTTACATGGATGTATAAAACTATACTTATGTTTTTACTTACTTGAGTCAGTAGATGTGTTAAATTCTCCTGAAAAAAAGATAAAACATGATACATTGCTATTTAAAAAACAAAACAAAACTGCATTTTTCAGATTTGATGACCAGTTGGACTTCAGTATGAACCAAGTTTTGATTGGCTCATTGATGCTTTGATCAATGATCCAAATTTGTATTTAGAATTTTGGGTGAAGGTTCACATTTGAATCGTTGAGCCTGGTCAAATGCATTTAGGATGGACTAGATCAGTGGTTCTCAACCGTGGTCCTGACTCATGAAGTACTCCTATCCAGCCTGTTTTCCATATCTCCCACAGCCAACACAGGTGTTTCAAACAATCAGTTAATCAGCAAGCTCTGCATGAAGCCTGATAACGATCTTCAGCTGTGTTGGCTAGTGGACTAGATAATGCTATCATTATTTGTTGCGTCGTATAGACCATTCCAGCAGACGTTACTGCTTAGCGTCCGCTGCTCCTCCCGGAGGGCAAGCCACCCATAACAAATGAATGCAGAGAGCCTGATATTCGCCAAAATGTATTTTTATTGTATTTATTTATTACTTGACATGATGTGATGCCATTGCTTTCGCACTTGCTATGTTCGTTGCAATGTGACCAAATACAGTAATAACGCGATACATTGCATTGGTAGTAACGATCTCAAAGTTACTCCGATGGGGAATCTAATTAATTGGATTACTCGATTAATTTAGTAGTGCCGTTATACTTTAATGCTGTTATTTCCAACACTGTCAGTAGGATAACTGAATATCAAAATGTTCGATAGCTGTAGCCCGACAACCGTCAGAGGGAATATCTCAGCTTCAGCTGTTATTGTATGGCAGCAGCATTTGAAAAATGACCCTATAACAAAAGTGACTCTCCCGTTTATGTTTACATTTGCACTTTAGAGCTAGATCATACATTTTCTTGTAGTCTGCGCAATAAAAAGAAAACATTTTGAAAATTGGAAAATTTATATTGGGCCCCTGGTGGTTTAGGGGTGTAAATAGTCTCAATAGACAATAAATGCGTTTTCACATATCAGGTTTATTGTATGTAAAAAATTGTGATCTATAATGGGAGTCAATGAGCCAAAATTTGACATTTTTTCTGTAAAACTAGTCTAAATCCATCCATCCATTTTCTTAACCTCTTACTCCTTACAAGGGTCCCGTGGGTGCTGGAGCCAATCCCACCCGGCTTCAGGCATGCCATTTGCAATCATTTACAATTTACAGCATAGTGCCATTTTGAACTTCTTTTTTTTTTTTTTTTTTTTAATAATCCTGGTATTCAACTCCCAAGTGTTTATTTTTTGTAATGCTTTCTCTTTGATGTAGCACATCAAAAACATCCAAATGCCCAAAAATTTACAAATAACACCCACAGGTTTTAAAAGCAGCACAGAAAAAGAGCTAATGCAGTAGAGTCCTACTTTTAAATTAAAAATAAAAACACTTACTTGAGTACAAATCTTCATTTATCTTTTCAATGCTGTCAAGATCAGAGGATTCTTCGGGATCTTTTAGCAAAAAGAAAGAACAGATAAAAAAAATATCACAAAGTAGCACTGTGACCTTTTTTCCCCACATTATTCCCATTGAATGTTTATCAACCTAATTATTGTATATTACAATGTATAATTTTACTCACCTGTTTTCTTTCCACTATTTCTGTGTATTGCGGCCTGAAACAAAAATTCATATTTTCAAATCATATATTTAAGTCTGTTTGTTTGCACACGCACATCATGATCTTACCGGAGAAACGACCGTAATAGAGAGGAGGAGAACTGCGAAGATAATTGGCATCATGTTGCTGTTTCCTATTAAAAACAGAAATAAAGAAAGAATAATTAAAACAAAAATAAGTTAGTTGAGAAAGTTGAGAGAGAAAGCGAGAACAACACACAGGTTTAGTTTCAGCGGACTAATTAGATTTGACCTGTTATCAAGTATAGTTGTTGTACAGTGATGTTGTTATTCAGTCACCTTTTAAAGGCTTCACAAAGGGTGTGCCCAAGGTGTGATGACAGCCTTCACTGCATTATTTGGACTCATTCCAGGTGCTGAACTAAATCCAAATTGACTGATGCTTCTGCAGCTGGCATTAAGCAGCCATTTGTATATGGGACTGAAGTGGATTGCTTACATAATGTTCAGTTTAGGTAGTGATAGCGTCACCGGACGGACAGTATGGGTTGAGTTCCGTTTGATGGGAGCATATTGAAAACAATTGACTTTTCCTTTACTTTGTTGTGCACTGCTGCCGAAGTGTGCGCACTATTTTCATGCCCGGTGTAAGTCAGGAGCAAAGTCGAGTTTTCTTCCATTTGGTGTTTCTTCGACTTTTTACAGGGACTGTTGAAGGCGGTGTGCCCCTTCCAGTAAGGGTAAATTTTCAAATTCATATTTTTTTTTTTTAGCTCCAACCCCCTGCATTTGTTGTAATGGTTGGAACCACATCTCTGGTAAAAAAAAATTCCCAAATTCCGACAAGGTTTACCCCTGCCTCAATGATCTTGAAGTTTAGTCTCATCTCGTCTTGTTGGCTGACAAAAGGGCAATTACACATCACTGCTGAATGGAGTTGTTTTCCAACCTGTGGAGCCAAAGCACTTATTAAGAAAAACCTCACGGTAAACCAGCAAAGAAAAAAAGTTTTCATACTGATGATCTAAAAGGGGCTGTCTCTTCACTCAGGAAAATGCACTTTTTAAATGCAGGATGTACACACTTTCTCTCAGTCTACACATTTGTGTTTTTATTAATCTTTTGTGGTAATTTCGTCCTAAACCCCCACCTCCCCAGCCTGTATTTTGCCATTCTGTGTTTGTTTTGTAAACAGCGGGACGTTTCAGTGGAAAGACAGTGTTTACAACCCTCCAGCCAATCGCAGAGCGGGGGTGGTGTGAAGGGGCGAACGTGAAGCTGCGTGACGTCACTCCCGCGGCAATTTGAAAGCACGCAAGGATTTTTTTTCCCCACTCACTCACTCACAGAAGCTTACGTGTGTGAATGAGTGAGTGAATCAAAAAAAAAATCAGAGAACGCAAAGTTGTTTTGTGAGGGAACGCAAAGTTGTTTTTTTCGCCTACCATGTCACCTTAGCTGCGCCGTAAACACTTCCGGGTCATCTTCCATGTGAACAAAAGCGACGAGGACGGAACGTTTCTAAACATGAAACAAAACAGTGGGAAAGCTTTCCCAAAGCGACTAGGATGGAGCATGTATTTTTCCACTGCTTTGTTTACACGTAGCTTTTTGTTCACATGGAAGATGACCCGGAAGTGTTTACGGCGCAGCGAAGGTGACATGGTAGGCGAAAAAAAACAACTTTGCATTCTCTCGCAAAGATTACGAACGCAAAATTTTTTGCAGGGGCACGCAATCTTTGCGTTCCCTCACAATCTTCGCGAAGGAACGCAAAATGTTTTGCGAGGGAACGCAAAGTTGTTGTTTTTTTTCTACCATGTCACCTTAGGGGCTCCATAGATTCCCAGGTACCGAGTATCGGAACAGTATTGGTTCAAATGTGAAAGGTACCCATCCCTTGACATTACCCCTGCATGACCCTAGTCGTGACACCGTGAGGAGACAAGCTGTCAACAAGGAAACAAAAAGCAGGCTTGTAATGATGATAATGTGAGCCTGTTGATTGATAATAATGTGTTGGTATTGAATAGAAGCCAGGTAAGAAATGTGTCACATGTAGTGGCGTAACATCATGCTGAGAGGCCCCGGTGCAAAAAAAAAATAAAGATAGCTGCCGGCAAGAAGCTACTGTTCAACTCCGGTGGGAGTGTGACTGATCCGCCGAGATATTCTATTTACAAAATAACTCTGGCTGTTTTTTCACGTCTTTCTTTCTTTCTTTCTTTCTTTCTTTCTTTCTTTCTTTCTTTCTTTCTTCGATACATACACCACTACTCACGTGTCCTGATTAAAGAAAGGTACACATAATTAAACTCAACATGACAGTAAGGCAACATAACATCCAAAGCAGAGGTGGAGGTGAGGTGGATCAAACCGTTTTTTTTTTAAACAAAAGGGGGGTGTGCTGTATTTTTGTTGTTAAAATATTACGTTTCAACTTGTAGCTTGTCGTTATCATGTTGGAAGACCCAACTACGGCCCACCTTCAGTGTTCTGACAGGGAAAGTTGGTGAATTCGTAGGGTGGTCAAATACTGATTAACCTCACTGTAGCCATGATTGAGCTAAACTCCTGTGAACTTTGTCAGGAATGAACAAACAAACACTAGATCAAATTCCAGTGAAGACTGCAAGGTGACAGTTTGCTTTGTGTCGGTGGAAAGTTGTAACGCATCATAAGACGCTGTTTGCATGTCTGTGACACAAAAGATAATTGCTTTTTGGATTCTTTAATTTGCAATTAACAACTCCTGAGTTGAGTAATAGTGTGAGTTAATGAGAGTGATACCACTAACAATGCCAATAAATATTTTATATCAGGGATGGGCAACTGGCGGCGCCCATGCCCACACTCATCAGAGTGGCGCACAATTAATTTCTGAATCTAAAATAGTTTACTGTAGCTAACCAATTATCAGTCAGTAAGTGTTCTCCTATATATACAGTTGGGCCCAAAAGTATTTGGACTGTGACACAAGTTTTGTTATTTTAGCCGTTGTCAAAAACATATCCAGAATACAATCATATAAGCGATCAAAACGTCACATTAGTATTTATGATACATTATTACATTAGACTCCATTGCATTCAAGGCACTGGCACATGTTCAGAACTTTTAATTTCCGACTTGGTCTGTGTGAAGGAGCCTGCTCCGCGGGGGTACCGCTCGATTTTGACATGGTATAGTCAAATGTGTGAATGTAGTAGACATCGATTCATTAAGTAAACGATCCTGGAGAATATCTCTGTCTGTTTGGATGACATTCGCAGGTAACCGGACAGATGACAGCTTCTGCTCCAAGGTAGGATGACTGTTCTGTTCACTTGTGTGCTGAGTGCTGACTGGCGTATTTTGACTATTTTTGGTTGCTATGTCCATCCATCCATCCATCCATCCATCCATCCATCCATCCATCCATCCATCCATCCATCCATCCAAAGGCAGGTCCACTTATCCTCATAACATTTATATAAATCGTGAATTACGTTTGAGGCTTAGAAATTCGTTTTTTTTTTTTTTTTAAACAGTTGCGCAAGAAGCGTTGCTAGCTAACAGGTAGGCTAAAAACACGCCCCCTAGTTACAAGGCATACTGTCTAATAACTGCTTATTTTCATACACTTCTATTACAATTTTGACTTCTGTGTTGCTTGGAAATGAAGCGAGAGACATCAAGGAAGCTTTTTGTGGCGAAGTCTCAAAATGGACAAAAAATGTTCAACTGTCTATTATCGTCCATATAAACAACATGTTTGTTCAACCATTAACATTGCATCTCCAGAAAGATAATTTGCATAAATAATTTGTAGAAATGACATCCATGCGTGTAGACTGACCAAAAGTATATATATATTTTTTGTTTTTTTAAACATGAAATTTGCCAAATTATGACTTATGATGTTTCGGACGCACGGCAGCGATAGACACCCATGCTTATTCGAGAATTTGGGGATGTATATATTTTTTTTAAACAATGACAATGGGCATCAATAATACTGTCACTAAGAACATTTAACAAGGTCAAAGAACAACGACTCCCATTAAGTACTCATAGATAAACGCATACACACATACACAATTGCTCCTGTTCCTGACCGACCATATCTTTTACAAATAAAATTTTCAGATAAATATTGTTTTAGTTCACAAACTATTTCGGTTCACGAAGAGACACATCTGTCATCTATGTTTTCAGGTGTTCTTTGTCTCCCCTTCCTGCAGGGAAGTGATGGGCGGTGCCTTGGCAACACACCTGTTACTTATTGGCAATCAGCTGCTATTTAGGCACAGCTGTGCGGTGGCCGAAAATTGTTTTGCTTGCCGCCCTTCTGCTCAATGGTTTTTGTTTTGTTTTTTTTCACGTGCAGATTTCTCAGCAAATGTGGAGTTGGCTTCATTGTGCTATCATATTTATTTCAATTAGTGCTCTTGTACGTTTTTGTTTTCTGCCTTGGTTGGTTGCCCTGGCATCATCCACCCTTTTGTTTCTAGTAGGGACTGAATGTTTTTTTTTTTGTTTTTTTTTTATTCAAATGAAACATTCCTTTTGGGTTCTTAGACATGCCGTAATGTAATTTCATCAACGGAAACATACCTGGACTTTAATGTTGCAATGTAAGTAACACACTGTAAACATGAATTGTTTGGTCACGTAGATTTTAATTAATGTGTTAGTTTAAACAGTATTTGGTCAATATAATTTTATTTATGATGTTGTGGCAATTAATTAAAATTTAAATAATAATGTTTGGGAATAAAATCCGCTCATTATAGCTAATTAAACATAAGCATCCTGTTTATTTAATTCCAAACAGAGAATATTGAGTGAATTCAAGTTAATGTAACCAAGCAGTTTTCAATTGAAAAGCACTACGTAAGCGGAACAAAAAAATGCAAGTACGACGGCGTATTAGGGCCACGTATAAAAATATATATTTTTTTTAAGAGGGTGGTGGCAATATTCAGAGAGAAAACTCACATATTTGCCACTTTATAAAGTGGAAATTTGCGACTTTTTAACAAATTCTCTCCCAGCCATTTTCACAGAAGCAATCCCCTTTGCTCACGACTGTTTAACTGGATTTTAATTGATTTTGCAAGGCCAACAGAATATTGTGTTCTATTGCTATAAAAACATGACCTACCAAAAGAAATTTTCTTTCACCCGGAAAATTAAAGGGGGAAAAAGTATATTTCTATCCGTTTCTGTTAGCTTTTTTTGCAACATGGCCCTGCTTGATCTCTTATACTCTGCTGCCACCCGCTTTTGTAATAACTGCCATTACCACTACCATTCTCTTCAGTTCAGAGGCTGCATTAAAGCCATCTGTATGGTCTAGCTAGCATGAAAAAAAATAATGTATAAATACGCCTTTGGGAGCATGGTAATATTTAAAATTAGTGCTGTCAGGCAATTACACATTTTTATCTAATTAATTACAGGATTTTTAATTCATGAATCTATTTTAATCTCATTCTGTTAAAGGTCTCCAAATAAAGAATTTGAATTCTAGGACATTACAAAATTGTAGTGCAAGTCTAATCAATTGAATACACCAAGAGAAGATTTGAAATCCACATTTTATTGCTGAAGTGTGCTCTTCTGGCTGTGCTGCACTCGCGTCCATGTCCGCTGTTGTCAATGCTCGTAGTGCGACCCTGTAGTGGTGTGCCTCTGCAGCCTACGGCTACCTCGATGGGCCAAATTGCGCATTGACTTGCCACTCACGATCAATTGCGTTATTTTTTAACTAGAGCTGTCAAACGATTACATTTTTTAATCAGATTAATCACATCTTAGAATTTTGATTAATCATGATTAATCACTGACTTAAAAAGACTTTTTTCCCCCAACTTATTTTGCCCGCTAAATTTGAAGCGCACCTGTTATGTGTTAATTTTTTCAACATTTAATGTTATTAGAATATCTTCAAAAATGTATATCCACGGCACACGCTCATCCTGATCAAATCAAATAATTATTTGCATAATTTAAAATGGGAAAAAATTACGAACGGCATATGTAAACATTTATTAAATGCTTTACTTTAATGCATGTAGTTATGTTTATTGCTCAAACTCCAACAGCTACCTTTAACCTAACCATCCTCTGTTGGCTAAAAAGGATAATCTGTGGTCAAAATTAATAGTGTGATTAATCTGTGGTAATACAATGTTTAATGCGCTAATTTTTTGTGATTAATTAATCTATTAACGCTTTAACTTTGACAGCCCTATTTTTAACACACCAATTTGCACGTAATCAATCTTGATTAACGCGTTAAACTGACTGCCCTATTTAAAATAGAACATATTTGTACGTTTTTGGGATCAAATGATTTAAAGTGCCATATTTGTGAGTAAAAACTCAGAAACTTGCAAGAAATACACATAACGTACTACTCAGATGGTTGCGCCAATACTTTTCGGTCAGATTTTCAAATAAGGAGATAGTAATTGCTTGAGCAGAAATTAACCATATGATGTTAATTATGCATTCACTCTTTGTGTTGGGTACGGCCAACGACAAAGATGCCTCACTTTGCGAAGGTCCACACCCTGAGGATCAAGCATTTAAGTTAATTTATTAATATGTATATTTACTTGTACATTTGTTTCTGTGCGCGTGTTGACATTTTATGTATCTCGAGTGCTATAGTATCGAGTACTGAAGATTTGAGTACTCATATCGATGTTAGCCTGAAATAATGTGGTATTGAACATCCCTAATTCTACTGTAAATTACATTATTGAAACTAATTATTGGCACATTTATACAAAATAAAGACAGAATGGCTTTATTATCAATTGCACTTCATTATCATTTTTCTTTCACTTTTATATTTCGTATTGCATTGATATGTTCGAGAAACCACACGGAAAACCCTTGATGGTGACACTTGAGTCAGTGTACTACTACACAATTAGTGACTCAGTGGAAAAAGTTCAGTGGTCCCTCACTACTTTGCGGTTCATTTATTGAGGATTCACTCTGTCACAGATTTTTATTTTGGTCCATTAATGCTGCTATGTTTGTCCTTTTTTGTTATATATAAGCAAATAAAAACTATTTCTTTCATTCAACACAATGTATTATATTTTTAAACAAATTATAGAATATTTGGTGAATTAAGAAATGTGTACCATGATAAGCTTTTACCAAGTCATACATGTCCCATCACTGGTGAGTTATTTTTAGAACAGTTCCGAGTTACTCTGTCTCTTACACAATGCATATCATTGCCCCCACCCCCGCACTGAACTGCAGGAACAATTTAACAGATGACAATTAACTTAAACTATGCTTGTTTACGCAACTCAGAAGATCTCATTAAGGTGAGTGAGTTTATTGAAGGGTGGGGAGGGGCAATTGTTTTTAACTCATTCACTCCCAGCCATTTTCACAGAAGCAATCCCGTTCACTGTTATACTGGATTTTGACTGATTTTGCAAGGCCCACAGAATATTGTGTTCTATTGTTATAAAAGCTTGGAACATATTAAAAGAAATATTAAAGTCTCTTCTTTCATAGGGAAAAAAAAGTATGTTTCTATCTGTTTCCGTTTTGTAGCAATTAGCATTGGAAGAGAGCTAAGTTTAATCAGTTTTCACAAATCTATTTAAAATTGTAAGTAATTGAGCTTTTTTTCTACATGACTCTGGTTGATCTCCTTTGCTCTGCTGCCACCTGCTGGCCGTTTGTGTAATAACTACCATTTCTGCAACCGTTCTTTGCAGTTGAGCGGCTGCATCAAAGCCTTCTGTATGCTCTAGCATAAATAAAATGTAAAAAAAATTTAAAAAAAAACGTATAAATACGTCTTTGGGACACTTAAAACATTAAACAAAAAAACGTATTTACACGTTAATGGGAGCAAATGAGTTAAAGACCTCTATGTCACAGAAAGTGAGAGAACACTGTAATCATAGTTATGAATATGAGTTACACACTATTGTACATATCGAAATCAATATTCTGGTTTCTACATTTTTTGACATGCTTGACTAGAAACCAGTCCATGGTGTACCCATGCCTCTCACCCAAAGTTAGCTAGGTGGGCTCCAGCTCACCCATGTCAGATGGATGAATTTTTGCAGTTTTTTTTTCAACAACTGGGAGGCAGTGAAGGCATTGTTCATCATCTATACTTTTCATACAATTATTATCTTACACCCACCACCCCCACATTGTCTCCACTGTGGGGGAAAAAAACAAAATGGCAGGCTGAAAGGTGCTCCTTGGGGAAATATCAAGATCCAACCTGACAGAAAAAAATGAGAGATTACACAGCAAGGGGGGAAAGATGTGATGGGACAGCAGGCAACGGCAAGCAAGATAGAGGGATGGTGTGAAATAGGATAGAAATGAAGTTCACACAGAAAGGGATGGGTGGGGTGAGATTTAGAAATTGCGTGTTGATGGAAGTAAATACATACAGACACTCTGCAATGGTGGCGGAAACACAGATTAAAACCATCATGTCAGCAGAGAGAGATTTGTGCCACTTGGATGTATTTGCCTCCCCTGTGCTCGCAGAAGGTTTTTTGTACTCTTAGTGATAAACACTCCACATATTTTTGAGGTGCATTAACGGGCAACTGCACACTTGATTAAAAAAGGAGGACAGGTAGGTGCTGTGGCAGCAAACTGAACTACGCAATGGAAACTTCATCATCCGGCACTAACAAGATTATGGCCTCTTCGGGAAAAAGTCCCGTTGTCTTGCGCCCTTAGTTTGCCCCTTGTTTTCCTCCCTAGTGGAGCACCTTTTGTTGTCCCTGTTTTTGAGTGTCCTTTTTTTATCTCCAGTTTGGAGCTCTTTTTGTTCAGCCTTTTTTCCCTCTTTGAGAGGTGTTTTTCGTTTCGAGCGATTAAAGCTGCAGCCTTGTTGGCCAACTTACATTCTGCGTCTGAGTCCTACCTCCTCTCGTCGTGTCACGTTGAAACACTGAAAAATATGCATGCAAACTGAGCTGTGTCTCACATTTCAATTGCGTTAATCATGAAGGAGAAATGGGCCTGGCAGCCTGAGGCGCATGCAGTTAATCCTTCCATGTACCGTAATTTAATCATGAGTTATTGCATGTACTTCCTGAATTGGTTCTTTCCCTTCTGTCACTCATCACAAGGAAACAGTTTTGCATGACTGCGGATTTAAAAACACCAAATAAAAATGGATGTTTGCAATACGTCACATTTGTCTGTACAATACAGGGGAACCTCAGTTCACAAACTTAATTCGTTCCGCAACTCTTTTGCGATTTTACTCATTATAATGACTGAAAATGAACGCGGTCCAGGCAGACACCCGACAAGACCCGACCTGGCACAGGTGAGCATGCTGAGCCAGAACAACCGGCTTGCACTGATAGTGATGGTGATGTTTTAAACTGATTTGTTCCTGTACTTATGTGTTGCTTAATCAATCACCACTGTGATTTTTTACAGCAAGGGGAAAAAAAAGACGTTCAGTTCGGGTGGCAAATAGCGCATGACAACTCATTGGCTTTTTTAGCAGTACATCGATTGTAATCAAATTGTCAATCTTATTGATCCATGGGCATCTGCGTGATTTTTTTTTCTTCTTTTTCACACCCTGACATTTCTGAAGAGCGTGAGAGTCGCTGTGTTAATTGCCAACAGTATGACAACCTTCAATTTGCACTGTGAACAGACTTATTAATGCCACACCTATTAATTCCATACTGTGCACACCCTTTGGTATTTAGTGGGAAAGTACAGTGGCACAGACTCTGTTTACATGCAGTCCATATTCGGGTTAAGGTCAAACTTCTGAAACATTAGTGACAACCTGCTTACATGCGTGAGAACTGAGAAGATGGCGTTACTCCCATTTACAAAGCCCGATCCAAACCACGAGGCACAGACAACATCATTGAGCAAATAGATGTCATTTTTGCTTTTAAAGGGAAACTTCAGCCTTCATTTTTCACTCATAAACTCTTTAAATATTTTTCCATCAGGAAAATTTTAGTTTGCATTTTTAATTTCATCAGTTTGTTTTGGTGAAATCAGTAAATAAACTAATAAAAAAAAACAAAAAAAAAACACCATTGTAATAGGATGCCGCACGAGTGCTATTTTTTAGACCGCAACGTCTTGTGACACCAGCAGCGTGAACCAGAAGGGGGTCAACATAGCATACGACCCATGCGAGCACTGTTTGTTTGTTTTTTCTTCTCATTTATCTCATTAAAAAAAAAAGTTCTCTATGGAACTTGCGGGAACAACTCTAAACACGACCGTCCACATATGAAGGATGTCCCAAAGCCTGGCCCAAAGAGGTACGCGATTTTCTTTATTATCATTATTATTATTTTTGGGGTTTGCCGTTTGGCCCTACCACGACTGCCGAACGACAATACTGAATGATGAGGAAAAATGCTCAAATGGCTTTGCCACTGTTGTTCGGTCCTGACTTGCTTACTGCCTGATTGTTTTTTTGCCGTTCATATAAATCGTGGTATGCTGTGAGATATATGAAAAGCTGTAGGTCCTTTACTGAAGTAAGGAAACAGCCTTAGTAAGGGGGAAAGATAAAGTAATTGAAATAATTTAGGTTTGTTAATATAGCAAGGGCTGTTGGTTGTGCCCAAGTCGAATTTTCAAGTAGAATTGGTGATCGCTGCCTATACTAAAAAAATAATAATAATACGCCCAACCACTTTCAAAGACGGAAGACAACCAAATATGACAGATGGGGCATATGGTGGCAAAGGATAGCTTTGAAGAATGTCAGCATCAGTTGCGTAGAATATTTTGAAAAAAAAAAAAAAAAAAAAAAAAACTTTACCTGTGGATCGGCTCTTTTTCCACATATTTTTCAGCCCTCTACACCCAAGCCATCTCTTCAATTGAACATTAGTATGTTCTTCAACATCTGTACCAGTTAATTTGGCACCATTCTTGGACACAATTAGTAGGTTTAGTTCAGTAAACATCTCGCTCGCAGACTGTTTACATACATTTTTTTTTTGTTCCTGTTAAAACCGTTCCAAAGGGTTCTACTGAGAACGTAACGGGTTATTCCCAAAATGAGAGGTTCAACCAAGAACCCTTTACGGGTTTCATCTCGATTTCACACAGGAAGTTCGACGAAGAACCATGTCATGTTTCAACTTTTTCATCCACAACCTTCACAGTGAGTTCCACTGACAACCCTTTGTATTTTAATGGGTTTCATCTAGAACCTTCACAGAAAGTTCCCCATTGCAAAGGTTTTATTTTTTTTTACAAGGTTTTTATTATTATTATTACTATTAAGAACCACACTGTATTCTACAGACTGCGATTGGCTGGGATAGACTCCAGCACCCCCGGGACCCTTGTGAGGAGCAAGCGGTTAAGAAAATGGATGGATGGATGTATTCTACAGATCAAAATTATTGTTTATTGTGTTCATCATTATTGTTGACACTGAGAAACGTTCAAACAATTGTTAATGAGGATTTTCTTTTATTATTTAAAAATCTTTGAACAATGGACAGCAGACTGTATAAGGAAAAGCTATTATGTAGGTCCCGGACAGAGGGCAGGACAGAAGTGAACATAGGTCCAGTGGAATCAGCAACATGACAGCTAGACGCACGCAAGCCATGCACACCTGTCATCAGCAGTTGGATTCATATCATCTCCAGCAATTGCGACATAGAAAGGGAGTACAAAAAAAAAAGAGAGAGAGACAGAAGCACCAAAAGAAGGCATAGCCTACATACTGCACCAGATAAAGCCATCTATAAAAAGTAAAGTGAAGTCATGAATGGTTGAATGAGAGTAGTCAGAGTATGCATTTTATTTATTTATTTATTTTTTTATTTTTTTATTTTTTTATTTATCGTCACAACATAATGGTGACAGCGGAACAGACTGCAAAGCCTGTCTTCTAACTCCTATAACAAAAGCCTCCACTGGCACAGGTGAACGTGAGGCAACCCCACAAGGATTTCACATTAATTAGACTTAGACTTAGACTTAGACTTAGACTTAGACTTGACTTTATTAATCCCTTTGGGATGGCTCCCTCTGGGAAATTTACATGTCCAGCAGCAATGAGAACAGATAATAAAATAATAATAATTCAATCAATCAATAAATAAGATTATTACACCAGAGATTGAATTAGTAATAATAATAATAATAATAATAATAATAATAATAATAATAATAATAATAATAAAATGAAAAATAAAAATTCAATCAATCAGAAATAAGGTTATTTTAGTTGTTGTTACACAATGAGAAGTATTTTACAATAATAGGAAGTCGGGACCTCTTACGTTCACCCATCTATTTTTACATCCATATTTGCCTTTGTCTCTCTTGGCAACATAGAACAATGATGCAACATGTCAGGCTACAGAAAGATGCGCTGCAATAAAATTGCTGCAGAAATATGATCATTCCTGCAT
This sequence comes from Festucalex cinctus, assembly GCF_051991245.1. Lineage (NCBI taxonomy): Eukaryota > Metazoa > Chordata > Actinopteri > Syngnathiformes > Syngnathidae > Festucalex > Festucalex cinctus. The sequence continues at coordinate 14,674,427 of NC_135414.1, read as the reverse complement.
CTGTGCAATTAGAAATAAAGAAAAAAGGGTTGGCGTGTGGACAAGAAAATGCATTTTCAGCTGATGCTATTCTTGCTAATGGAAGAAAGCGAAGACACATCTACTGACATTCCTTCACCAAGAAGAATAAAAACATGCATGTTCTCTTTTATGTCAACTGCAGCAAACATCTACGGGGAGTCTCTCCCTCTGCCTGCTTGGCGCATTTGAAGCAGTTACAGGTTAATGTGCTTATCCACGGAGGATAATGTGTTGGTGACGATGCAAAAGTCCCGAGAAAGTCAAAGCGGTGCTATAGGAGAAAAGAAGCTCATTTTCACTGAGGGGATTCTATCATCACAGTAATAAATGATGTGTATCATTTTCACATAATTTCATAGTCCCAGATGAAAGGGGCCACAAATATCTGTAAATAGTGTGCAAGTGGTCGTGTTTGTGGCGCTTTCGCACTTCATTATCTTCCACTGTCAGAGCAGACGCACGTTGGACTTGGTTGGCCTCATTGTTGAGCTGTGCTGCCCACTCTTAAATCTATTTCTGCGCGTTGGCCGAAACACAAACAGCACAGCAGTTTGCCGCAACGGCTCTAAGATGATCACATGCGATAGAGCGCAGAGGGGGGAGAAAAGGAAAAGCACAGAAGAGGTTCAGTGCACATTTGGGTGTGAGAAACAGATTGTCAAATTTAAATGCAGGGACTTGGGGTGGGGTGAATTTCAATTTCAAAGCATTAGTTGGCTGCAATATCAGCAGCACCAAACAGCAAAGCTCTCACACGCAGTATGTGACTATCTCAACTGCATCTCTGCAGAATACGCATTGCACCTCTGAAACCAATTGGATCACAACCCACCATAGCATATGAGGAGCGTGTGAGGGAGGGGCGTGGGGGTGGAGAGGAGGTGTGTTAACAGAAGATACAAGAAGAGAGATAGAGCAGATGGAACAATGAGTGATGGGCAAAGGAGGGGAGAGCAGATTGAAGGAAAAAGAGGAGGGGGAGAGGAGAGAGATTTATCCAAGCAGCGCTGGGGAGTGGGAAGTTTCAACGCTACTCTCGGCTTCACGCGCGCAAGCGAGATAGAAATTCCCCAAAAACACACACGCCAAGGTGAGAAGACTTCATCATCTTCATCCTCATCATCATGTGATGCTTTTGCCAATATGTGATGCTGACCTCCAGGTATGATTGTGAGTAGTGCATGCAAGCAGTGAACTTCCAAGTTGAGAGAGTGCAGGCATGCAACGTAAACAGCGACGCACCCAAAGGGGGCTTGGGTAGTCGTTCTTTTGCGTTTGTCTCCATAAACAGCAGTACACAATAGAATTTGTATTAAAAAAAAAAACAATACTTTCATGTCGATGGTTTGCATGTGTTTACATCACTGTGTAGCAAAGAAGCATGTTGGGGTGAAGTCTGATATTTGCATTCAGCACTTGTGCCACATTTCAGCAGTCTGCATTATTTATCCACTGTGAAATAATGATATCTCAACTGGGGAAGGGATCTATATGCTCCAGTACGTTCATATGTTATACATGTGATCTCAACACGGATATTACATGGGAGAAGAGAAGAGCCATGACACTATTATCGTGGAAGACAATGCATAGAAGTCATATTCATATTCGCATGTATCTCGCTATCTGTGGTGCTGAAGGTGGTGGAGGTCCCTCAGGGAACAGGAAGCTGCGATGTGAATAAGGCTTAGGTGATGAGCTCTTATCTTAAATGGGCTTCCACACAAAGGGGACTCCTTTTGTCTGCTGCTTGCTACACTATCAGATCAGTGTAAGACATGGCTGCTACACAAAATACTGTCCAATTTGGAATTAGTGCAGGTTTGCGTGTGTTTGCGTGCGTCTGGCGGACAAAATGTATTGTGTGCATGCATGTGTGTGTTTTCACACTGCCCTGTATGTGGTCAGGGTTGTTTTGTTTTCAGTCTTGACACTCATTGCTGAGCATTGACATTGGATTAGGCGCAAAAATCCCATTAAGAGTATATTCATATGGAGTAATAAATACAATAAAAGAACATTTACCTTTTTTTATATGGCCGAAATATGGTCAGAATTATTTGCCACTAAGTTCATGGCTGTTTAAATTTGTATTTGCAGACTTTACAGGAAAACAATAGGCAAGAAAGCTGAAACAGCAACACACGTAATCACCCTAAAGTCAAAAGTTCATTCATGACTAACTGAAGGCACAGTGTAGGTGTAAAATCCATAAAATCCCATGAATATAAAAAAAAAAAAAAAAAAATCACTCCTAAAAATGTTTTTGTTTTTTTGTTTTTTGTTCTCACTACTTGTGTAAAATACAGTCCCCCAATTTGCTGGTATCCTTTATTGTCATCAGACTGAATAATATGAATTAATAAAGACTCAAAACATACCAATAAAGGGTAAATGTCTTTCAGTCCAGGTTAATAATGACCGGTATGCTCTTATCTCATATGATTATAGGAGCACCAACATGAAAAATCAACTTTTTGGTGCTTTTAGCCGTATTAAAATGCTAATTCCTCACCAAAAACATGACGGAAGTGGTGTCTTCCTCCATCTGCCCCTCTCTGGGAAATTCTAGGTAATTCTGCTTTCCAAGCACCAGCCCCTCCAAACCTGAGAAAATGAGTGCTCACTTTATGACATCATAAAGTGCGGACCCACCCCCGCACCGCCTCTGCGAACTAAAGGCACGCCCACTTTCTCTGAGACCTCCATGGGATAGTGACAAAAGTAGCCTTTATCAGTAAACATTCTGTCCAAAAGGAATTCAAAGCAATCAATTTTCCTTCACATTTGCAATGCCAGTGCAATGAAAAAAAAATCCCAAAGGCTCTGGCTGACACTTGTGTAAACTACAAGTAAAACATTTGTACTGTTGAACCTGAGCGTTGAATTGGGCGCTCTGAATTGTTCCTAAGTGTGCTTGTGAGTGTGAGTGGTTGTTCGTCTGTGTGTGCCCTGCGATTGCTGGCAACCAGTTCGTGGTGTACCCTGCCTACTGCTCGAAGACAGCTGGGATAGGCTCCAGCTCCCCCGCGACCCTTGTGAGGTGTAAGCGGTTTTAAGGGATGGATGGATGGATGGATGGATGGATGGATGGATGGATGGATGGATGGACCT